>NC_036462.1:6532113-6835143 GCF_002775205.1 Xiphophorus maculatus | reverse complement strand
TTGAGGGTTTCCATGAGCTGCAGCATTTTCAGTTACTTATACTCACTGGTTTATTACACCAGGCTGCTTTTTGGTACTGGTGCCCTGCAGCAATAATGTCAGGTTTCAAACCCTGACCTGGATTTTTGGATTAAATTAGCATGTTAGTGTTGCTCTGTGGTGAACTGGTGATCAGTCGAGGGCAGTGGTTTCCAAATCTTCCCGTTTTTGACCCACGAAGTAAAAATGTCATGACCCAGACTCTTGAGCACACAAATATTTTAACTTAAAAAGTGGTGTTATGACAAAACAATTAGCAACAACAGCTAATATTAGCTGAACTTGTGTTGTTTCCATCATGCCTCTTCATACTTCCAGTTCCTCAAGTGCATATCTTTTCACATCATCTTTATTGATGCTGCTTTCATTCATCACCATTGTAAGATTTTCTGTTAACCTTTATCTTTTCCATGATTCTGCCCGTCTCCTGCCTGCCCTTAGATTTAATCAAACAGCAAAACCTGACATGTAATATGTATGAGATGAATAAATTACTTGCCGTTATTTGTGTCCAGGTCATCAAACTGCGTTGCCAAAAAAATTAGAGTTTTGAGAAGCTGGAAACAGATCTGTGAATTTATTCCAATTTATAAATAAATAAATAAATCATTGACTAATTAAATTGTTATATAAGTTTCTTCTATGAGCAAAGTAGATAAAAACTCAAAATGCTTTTGTGCTATATTTAGCAAAACAGCTAAACTGGGGTTAAAAAAATGTAGATTAGAAAACCTGAATGCTTCAAAACTTTAACATACTTGACTGTACATCCATGTACAGTACAGCAGAACCTGATGCTGGGCCACTGTAGCATTTGCAAACTACAGTATGTCCCACTGGCAACGACTCGATTGCTGGTGAACTAATGGATGTATAATCTAATCAGAAACATCCAGAAAATGAAAAAGCATACCTAGGGTCCAAAATGAATTTTTTTCCTACTTTGTTTGCTGAGTCACATGCTGAGATCCATGCATTACAGTATCCTAGCGCCTAATTAACTTAGAATTAACCTTCAACATGTTGACATTAATATTTGGAACATTAAAACAGGAAGCTAGTTTTAAGAGAACAAACACAGGAAATAAACGAGTGAATAACTTATTTTTTATTACCATTTCACAAAAGAAGACAGAATGTATCTATCTGTATAAACTGGATGTATAAATGATCTTTTTGCAATACTGCTAATAAAACAAAAGTCTACTTTTAGCCTTCTGCCATCGCTCAGAAAGCTGCCTTTCGTCTGAATTTTATGCGAGAACTTTGATAAGAAGGCGTTTATTACATAGTTGACTTATGAGTCAGACGTTATTGCTTCATGACTCAAATGCCACAAACACCAGATGCACCAAGCTGAAAAAAAATCAAACACAGCCATCCCTCACAAAAGAAAAGTTAAAATAATGTGAATCCTGCTTAG
The DNA here is from genome assembly GCF_002775205.1 of Xiphophorus maculatus. Classification (NCBI taxonomy): domain Eukaryota; kingdom Metazoa; phylum Chordata; class Actinopteri; order Cyprinodontiformes; family Poeciliidae; genus Xiphophorus; species Xiphophorus maculatus. The sequence goes on along the minus strand of NC_036462.1, from coordinate 6,833,681 downwards.
TGAGGTGTGTGGAATAGAGTGAAACCTGAATCAAATAGAGGCACGGTTATTCATAGGAGCCTGTAAAACACAATGCAGTGAAATGTAATGAAAAGCCCTCTGATAAGTCCAACATGATATGAGATGTGACCTTCAAGAGTGTAGGTGGCAAATCTGAGCCAAGAACAGACCCTATAATACCAGCTTATGTGCAGAATATGAATATCAATAAAATGTCCCTGAAATCCATCTTCTGTCCCAGAGCTCTCGCTCAGTGTAATCAGATTAGTATTTGTCATTTCTCTTTGGAATATAAAGACAGAAGATTTTTACAATATCACAAAGCTGCCTCCTTTCACCCAACAAAGTACCTGACAATTGCAAATGGATTAAAGCTGCAGGAAAAAAAATCCTTGCTTTGAGTTTCAGACTTAACTAAGCAAAATACTGGAAAAATCCAAACTATTTAATTGCAGCAACTCGGCTGTTACTGCAATTTCTTTCAGTCTCTTGTACAAAATATTTTTCTTCTTGTTTTTTTTTAAAAAGAGAAATATGAACAAAAGAGGAATCTAGTCTTCATACTCAAAGAAAGCATTTAGCAGAAACAGTGATGAGATTGTAACAAATGTGCGAGAGCGCATACGTCTGTTTCTTATTGCACAAGCCGGTTTGTACGAGAGCATGAATGATTGTGTTTGCCCAGGAGACGATGTGTTTGTGTGCATGCATGCAGCCCCCCTACTTGCCATCTGCGTGTATGTGTTTGTAATGTGGTGATTGACTACAGCAGACCCGTAGTCGAGAGTTGCTGTGGTAACCAGGAGATTGTGCCGGCTTCATTGAGTGACGAGCAGCAACAGTGGATGGTGCCGCTGACCTTGGGGAGTCAGGATCCTCATTGTGTGCGAGAGACTCCGAGGTTCGCTCTGTCTCATGCATCTCTACGTCTGTCTGTCAACAAGCCTGTCAGGCTAATTCAGCTGTCCAGCTTGTTGGCAGCGCAGACACACTGTGACATTTTCTCAATAATTTATTGTAAGACATGTATTATTTTGTCAAGATCCAACCTTTGTTGTGAGTGAAATGAAAAGTTTGGTAAAGACATGCAGATTAAGTGATGTTTTATTAATTAAAGTTCTATGAACATTTTATAAAACTTATTTTTACACATTATGTATTTTTCAGGTACAGTGAGTCATTTTATAGCGCAATCAAGCAGCTGTGTTATCTTTAGCTGATATTTTCAAAAATAACTTAAAAGAAATTTGACTTTGCATCTGAAATCAATCTCTTTAAGAAGCTTCTACTCTTTCCAACACTCCAAATTCAACATGTTATCACAACACTCGTCTGTTATGTCGTTTACAGCTGTTTTTAGAAGGGGTGTACTAATTTATCTGCTATCTTATTTGCTAAAAATCAGCCACTGTCCTTTTTTGCTCTGCAGTGACAGAGGTTTGACGGACATGCCGGCCCACCAGGTCATCTCTGCACATTTGCAGTTAACAAGAGTCACTCCACTGTTGCCAACTCTGCAACTTTATTGGTATATTTAGCGACACTTCAAACAAAAAAAATTGGTATCCCCAAAATCAGAATCAGCGGTCAGCCAGAAAATTGCAATTGGTGCACCCATAGTTCTTAGGGGTGCTAGACTGAGAAGTAGTTTGTATGACAAACTCAGCAGATGTGCAGTTCCACACCAGCTCGGCTGGGAACTGGATCTCCACTGTAGAGCTTTGGGTAAAAAGATGGTGATTTGTATGAGCAAGCATTTAGGCACCCACGAGATTCAAGACTTTCTCAAACACACAAGAAAGAATCAAAGCAACACTCCAGGTATGCTCTTGATGAAGGAATAACATTAAAACCTGATATGAAACTCAGAAAAGTTGATTTCACTTAATACCTGTCTTACGTCTGGCTGTAGGGAGGATTTTGGGACTCTGAAATAATACCTCAAAAAGCTGAGATGTCATCAATCACCTTCAATGCAGAAGCAGTCTAATGCCCTGCTGTTGAGGACTGTTACCCTGCATGTTTTTGATGAGCCGCTGCTTTAAACTACACGATTTAAATCAACGGGTCATCATCAGGTTTCTACACAACATGCTGGGATGTAATTACATTATTTAAATCAAGGACACGTCTAAAGCATGCAGGAAACTCGCCCTTGGAGATCATAATTGGACACTGCTTCTCGAATGCAAACCGAAGCAAAAACAGTCCAATAGTGCTGTCGAATGAATGAACCTCTACAGATTTCTGAGTTTTTCTTTATTTTTTTGTCTCACTTAAATGTTTCAGAAACACCAAGTGAATTTTAGTGTCAGACAAAACAAAAAAAATCTTAGGTCTGACTAAGCATAAAATGCAGTTTTCATTAAGGGTAAAAACTATGCACCTGGCAGTATCTGAAAAGAAGCTCACCCCATAAATGTAATAACATGCTATCCAGTATTTGTGATAACAGGCAGTCTATTTTTGACTTCACTGTGGAGGTTGTTTACATTTAACAACCTCCAGTGGGGGGATTTCCAAGCATAAACTTATGCCAGAAATAAATTTAAGCATCTGCTTAAACTGGCTGCTGTTTGCTGTCAGCATTATAGACAGCACCTCAATAGGAGTTCAGTCCAGACTTTGACTAGATCAATCCAAAAATATTAATTTTCTGGCCATTCAGAGTTGGACTTGCTGTTGTGTTTTGGCTCATTGTCCTCCTGCATAAGTATCTGTGAACTTAAGGTGATAAAATCAGTGATGGGTATTTCTACTCAGGAGTTCCTGGTGTTTTCCAGGGGCTGAGGAAGCGGGAAAAAAAGTCCAGGGCAGTTTTTTCAACCCTGCAGAGTGACAGATGTCAATTATTTTCTGTTCCTGAGTGTCTTTGTATCAAAGCTGAATGTGTTGCTTTTTTAAGATCTGGGATACTTTGTGTCATCAGTCAGGTTTAAGAGATTCTTTCATTCAGGCAGGAACCAGGCCAGAGTGCGGCTCATAAAATTGAATTAAATGAATGGGGTTAATGGCAGTAAATTTGTGATTTAACAACAGGTAAATATTTTATCTTTACAAAGGGATAGCTGGTATGGACCAAGGTTAACATAGTTAACTAAAACATATAAAAAAGACAAAAACGAAAATTTATTAAACATTTTCATTAACTGAGATACTGTAAATAAAAATGGTAATTAGTGGAGAAAAATTATATCTAACTGGAACGATATTATGCATTTATAACTAAAATGTACCGAAATTATAGACGTAGCCTTTGTTTTTGTGTTTATGAATCTATTCAACTGATGTGAAATAGATTATTGTTCCCCCACACAAGCAGTTTACGTCGGCTGTCAGCAAATAACGGCACACCATAACCTTACTAATAAAAACTAGCAAACACACTCTAAAGATTTATTACAACTGAGTTAGACAAACAAAAAGTCACAACAAAATAAAACAAAATTAAAATGACAAACCCTGAATTATTACAACCCTGGATTGGATAGTCTTTCATTTTACTAAACTAATAACTTCTCAAAATAACTTTTTATGTTTATTTAGCTTAGCTTTGTCTGCATAGGAGTTAAGTATTATCATGTCACGTAAACAGTAATTCAGCCTGCAACAGCTGTTGGCGAACCACAGCATTCAATTTTTGCCAGGGAAGATTTACATTACCATAACAAATGTAAATATCTAGGATATGAATGAAAATATGGTATAACGTAGAAAACACCTTTCTTATTATATGCAAGAGCTGCTTATAAATCGTGTGTTGAATCACCCAGAAAAATATCCATTTGATAAGTGCTACTCCTTCACCCATGTGATACATCGAGAAATGATTGGGTGCCAAAACATAAGCATAGAGAGGCTGTAGAGGACATGAAATGAGATTTTGAAAGTACTTACTTCTGAAGTGCTTAACACAAAGGTAAGTAAAGTCTGTATTAGTCTGGATCTCTTCACACTTCATCACTAAACACTTCACACCTTAATACAAACCAAAAACCACCACATCTTCTGAACAATTTTACACCAGGAAAAAAAATATTTAAATAAGGTTCACCTTTGAGGGGAAAAAAACAGAGAGAGAGACATCACCCTCCTTGTTCTTGCATAGTGTAAAAAATGTCACCGCCTTTTCCTAGGATAAATAATTCACAGAGAGACAGGCTGAGAGAATTCAGATGGCTCTCGGCTATCCTTCAAATGACAATCTGACAAGGCTGAACAAGCTGTTCCTTAAAAGTTGCCAGGGAACCACTTTCCCTATCCTCTATTGATTTTAAGATCAGCGGTGAGCTCAAACAAGCAGCAAGCTAAGACAGTTACAAAAACATAATTTCATCCTTCTTGCGTTTAGCCTCTGTTTGTTCAAAAGAACAAGAACAGCTAAACAGAAGAAAAGAGTCACAATGAAATAAAAAACAAATGATCTGGATACATATTTCATGACTCCACGTGAATATTTAAATATTTCTCAAAAACACTCTGTACTTCACGTCTAATTAATCAATGATAGTCCTCATCATTAAGCAAGAAAAAAAAGCATATCAATATGGCGGATAAGTCCTAGAGCTGCTGAGGACAATGAAAGCCTCCGCTAACATCAGGATCCATGGCAACCGATCAAACTCAATCAATTTAAGAGGACCTTGCCATATGAAAGCTCCTGAGGAGTCACAAAATTGATCTTTATGTGATATTATTTTATCAGTTTTATACAATTATTCTATTTACCTTTTCCAGAAGCAGAGAGCAGTTCTGACGTAAATGTATAAGCAGAAAGACCTTGTCTTATACTGGCGATTTAAACTAGATTTTGCAGAAAAAGAAAATCACATTTATCAGATAAAAATATCTCTTGATGCTACGTAGAGTGACTTAAAGTATTTGTAGTTCCTTTGTATATTAGAACTGTAAGCCTTTCTGTATTTGTTTGTAGTTCATATTTAGTTCATAACAACTGAGAGGAAAATGATACATGGTTTTCAAACTCTTTTGCAAATACAAATGTGACAAGTGGGGCATGCATTTGTGTGCAGCACCTTTAAGGCCTAGTCTACAAGGGAATTTTTTATTTTTATTTTTTCCCGAGAATGGCTCATTGTTTTCGGAAATGTTTTCATCCACACAGAAACACAGAGAGAGTGCCTGAAAAAGCTGTTTTCTCTCGCCCAGACCTGTAAATGATGCCAAACATGAAGTGTGGGACACATGAGTTTAGCTGTAAACACAACGTAAAACAAGAAGAATGGTGAACAAAAAAGTGAAAGTTTCAGTGTGGACTTGGGGCACAAACTGTTAAAAAACCAAAGTGGACGGTCAAAATATTACAAACCCACTTTTTGTTGCAGTTACAGCTGCACGTTTTTGGCTTACATCCTTACCATCTTTGCACATCAAGGGACTGAAATCCATATTTACAAAATAGCTCACTTTCAATCAGGTTGGATAAAGAGTGCAGCAAATGTCAAGTCTTGCCGCAAATTCTCAATTGGATCGATCTAAATGACTTTATTGTAGCTCTGCTGTTGCTGACCTACTGGAAATTAAGCCTGTGCTCCTGTCTCAAGTTTTTTCAGTCTCAGATGGAGTTTCTTCCAGAATAGCTTCATTCATCTATCCATGGACTGGGACACCTTCTTTGTGTCTGCTGAAGAAAAGCAGCACGATCCTGTCATATTTCACTGTAGAGATGGCGTATTCAGGCTGTTAGTTTTATACCATACCTAGGATTTTGAATCTAGGCCAGAATCTCTGCAGAAACCCCTCCAGCGGTACCATAAGTTTCTGACTATTGTCCTCCTTGCCTGGCCGGTCAGGTGGGCGGCGGCCATATCCTGGTAATTTTGCAGTTATGCCATAATCTATTTACATTTTTGGATGGTGGATTGAACAATCATGAAATAAACATTATTTCAATCATCTATTTCCTCTTTACTTTTCTTCACAGAGTTACCCCTGACATTTCTGTTGTCTTCCTTTGTGTTTTCTGTGCTATTTGTTCACTAACATCGTCCAAGAAACCTTTGCGGTTTCAGACAACAGTTGTATTTATACAAAGTATAAATTACCAACAGATGGAATCAATCTACTAATTAAGCACCATCTGCTGAATGTTATTCCAGGGTGTCAGAGTAAATAGTTTAAATGAAAAGTGCAATCACACTTCACAGTGTAAAAGAATTAAAATCTCACATCAGTTTTTGTTTCCACTTCCACTGCCATTTGAAGTGGAATTAATCACAATGAGATAACTTTATTAGCTTCCTTCTTTCAAACTGTTATTTAATAGTACTTAACATCATTTTGACCACTCAGAGCACTTTACACTAGAGCCACATTCACCCATTCGCACTCACACATTTATACACCGATACACAGATCGATAGGCAATTTGGGGTTAAGTGCCTTACACACCGACATGTGGCAGGAGGAAGCTGGAATCGAACCTACAACCTTCCAATCACAAGATGACTACTCTACCCTCAGAGCCACAGTCGACCCCAATAAAAGACATAAAAACTGTATTGAAGAGAGAAAAGATGGCTAAGAGTTGCTTATTACTGAACAACTCAGTAATAAGCTCAAATTTAATGATTGGCTGCAAGTAAAACAGGGGAATTTTACTCCCATCTTCTTAGAGTAGGAACACAACACTTCATGCATCATTTTTAATTTACCAATTCCAATGCAAAAAGTACCGTAATACTCCAAAGTTTTGAATTCTGCAGGTTGAAAGTAGCAAAGCTATCGCTTTTAACAGTATTATTCAAATGTTGTCTTAAAATTGTCTACGGACAGATTAGGTATGCTTGTGTAAAGTATTGTTTTAGCTGCCGCAACAACTACTGTTTCATAACAGGACTGCAGGTGTAGTGTATTTTAAGCACCTACTCCCTGTTGTCCTGGTCCCACATAACTGTTATTTAATATGCAATATTAGATTCTGATTTTAAAATGTAATGTTGTGAAGTGGAGGCGGCAGATCACAGCACAGAAAAATGAGCAGAAGCAGAGCTGAAAGCCAGTGATTTCCTAAAGTCATGCAGGTAAAATATAACTTTTAAATTCTCTCAATAGCTGGACCCTGTGTCACCAATAATATTGGACTATTTCCTAACAAAAATCCCATATTATCAATTCTATAACATTTTATATTGTTTTCATTTGAGATGTTACCCAGATATATTAAAACTGTTGAAACTATTTGCAGCACAGCAAAGGGGTGTTTCAAAAAAAACCCTGTTGGATGTTTAATCTGGTCTAATCTGATTAGTAAAGGTTCGTAATAAATCATGACAGTGTACACAACTGTGGAATTTGAGTAAAAGGTTACAACATCCAGACACCGACAGTGAGAATGTTGTGATTTCTAAATTTGATTTTGATCAATTTAGTTCTACTTCTGCACCAATTGAGAGTGAGAGAAGTTTTGCCACATACGTTACACAAAGTAACCCAATGAATCTACAGAAAACATTATTAGTCAGTCAGAAGACAAAAAACAACAACTCAATTTTAACTTTCTGCAGAATCAGACTCAGAGAGCCTCAACTAGTTAGGAATCAAAATGCAATAGAAAAACAACTTTAAAAAAGTATAAATATATGCATATTTCTACCACGGTTTAGAAAAATACAATCTTACTACACAATAGGACAGTTGTGGGATCTTTACATAATGCCAATTCAATTTCAAATAACCTTACAGATCTGCTGATCGGGAGAAAACTGTTCATTTTCCATCTCCGCCTCACTGATTAATGCATCTCTGACAAATGGGACAATAAAAACTGTTTAAACCTCTGACCATTATCACTCGTTACATTAAGGAATCATAAAATAGAAAGTAAATCACAAATAAAATATGTTGCAAGAAGGTCTCACTAATTAGGAGGTAGGTAGATAGGAGCTAAACCTGTCTCTTGGTAAACTTCAATGGCCATGGACTTCCTTCGACATTCAAACTATTCACAATCATGCAAGTTCATGGTATGGTTAGAGCACGTACACATGTCATTACCAGTGATCAGGGTGAGATACTGACCACGCACAGTGTAAACACTGTCCATCACAAAGTCTACATGGAGACACAAAGGTCAAGCAACTACACATGCAAACACCCAGAGCCAAGAACTAAAGATGGAGCATCTGCAGAGAACCCATGAGAAAAGGCCCTAGCTGGGACTCAATCCTTGGACTTCCCTGCTGCAAAACAACAGTCCTAACAATAGCACCTCCATCCTACTGAGAAAAATAGCAGAAAATTACACCTTGAAGCCAACACATCTGTTTTTTCTGCATTATTTATTATGACCATATGTCATGTAAATATTCATTAATCCAGATGTCAAGAGACATTAGTTTGTGTAGCAAAAATGTACTGTAATGTAATAACAAATACATCCCAGGGGAAAAAAAACATCCTTGTAATTACAAAGATTTTTTTTTTGAAGATGTAAACACCAGCATGTAGGAAAAATGCACCAAATCTACAGTATTTATACAATAGAAAACAAGTTAATTTTATCCGGGTGATTTACTAAAGCTATATTATTATTATTATGTCTTTTTCTAAAGTAATAATAGATGGATCAATTTTAAAGTTGCTGAGTATGGGTGTGGCATAGTGTCGGCCATTGCTTCAGCCATTGTTTACATCCGGATTTATTATGACTGTCTTCTTCTGAAGCGTAATTATGTCACACGTCTCACATCGAGGTAAAAGTCGTACAAAATGCAACATGACCGTTCTGACTGCAGACACTTTGAACATTATCCGATTTAGTATGGAAGTGTGATCAGATCAGAACTGGGCTGTTCAGACTGTGGGAAAGTGGTAAAGGAAATGTATATGAGCAGAAAAAAAATCTGATTTGTGTGAACGAAACCTTTGTTTCTCAAATGATTAAAAGTCATTTAATACAGTGTTCATTTGAAGGGATAATTATGTAGTCATTGTTATGATACTAGCCAACATGAAAAGATTGTTATAAGTCATTAACATCCCTAGTCCATCAGTATTACTGGTTAATAATCATTTTTCTCTTCCAATGTAAAACATATGCAGGAATTGCAACCTGTAGTTTAAATACTGGCTGGTAACATGAGATTAAAACTGTTATTTATGGTAAATTCACACCAGCCCTGTTAAGTTCGCTTTAGTTAAACTCTAGTTCGTTAGTCGAAAAAGTTCAGTTCATTTGGGGTGGAGGGAATCTGTGATCAAACTCTGATGCAGACCAAAAAGACAAACTCTGGTTCGCCTATAAACCCAGGTTTTGGTTCAATAGAAGTGAACTCTGGTGCAGTTTCAATATGTGAACGCCCAGCGGACCAGAGAGTGCTCCAAAAGCAGGAAGTGGACTGCAGCGCTGGGCATTCTGGGTAAATACAATCAAAACAAATGTGTGAGTTTAGCGGCAGCAGGACAAATGGTTGGTGGTGTTTTGCCAATGACAAAAGAGAAATCCTACAATTGCTACGATCTGGCGCAACATTTTTTACATTTTGTGAAGAAGAATGTTACGCTTAGTGTCTTCTTCAGCGTTTTTCGAGTAATTTCCTTCAGTGGTCCTTGGTGCAGCGCCCCCACAGGTCAGAGAGTAAAAGGATTGATCAAGGGGTTTGGTTGGTTTGACAGTGCTTTGTGAAAATGAACTGCACCAAATGAAAATGTAACAAATGTTTCAATTCTATCAGACTATCAGGTACGAAAACACACCAAGACTCGAGTCTCAGACCACAAGTCAGAGTCAAGTCTGAACTCTATTTTTGTGACTTAGTAGGAATCTCAAACTCAAGTCATTATTTCTCAGTTTATCTCTAAACGTTTTATTTCAGTTCATCTGTTGTCAGTGTTGCCTAATGACTGAGGTATTTTTTGAATATATGCACCTGGTTACAGTTATTGTTCCTTTGCCATTTGATCCAAGTCATTTTCAGTAATAACTGAGAAAATAAAACATTGGCAAAAACAATAAAACTGACTAGAAGCTCTGCAGTTTAGAAAGTTTTCAGAGAAAACAGAGCTGGTGGTGGCATTTATATAAATAATCTTAAACTGTAATCAACTTTGAAAGAGCAGTTACTGTTTGCATAATTTGCGGTTGTAAATAGTGCAGGAGGTAATATGAAAAAGTCATTTTCAGTGACAAAGTGGCCATATTTGCTTTACTGCTTGAAACTAAACTGTTCTTGGTGCAGTGCCACAGCTCACATCACCTTCTTTTCTACACAAGGCAGACATCTGTCTCTGTACAAAACCATCTAAAACACTGACTGTACAGCACCTGTCCAGAACCAAACAAAACCCACCAAGGTAGGAAGAAACCAATGAACAGAGAAGACAAAAATAGCCCAGAAAGAAAAAAAATATATTGATTCTGTGAAGACCTGAGTTCATGCAAAGGTTTCTCTGCTTGCTCTGTTTGTGTAAAGAGACGCCAGATTGGTAATACCAAGCTCACAGCTTGCTAACGGCTTTACGAATATATGTCTGTGGCGTTGCTTGCAAACTTTTATAAGCAACTTCTGGGTTGCTGTTTTAAATAACTGAAACCCGCTTCTGTAAGATCAGCTGGTTTAGAAAATTGAATTCAGAATATTTAGGATGTATTATCATCTCCACATACCAACAACTAATGCCCCAAACATTTGAATATACAGAAAAAAATAAATCTGTGGTGGTAAGCAGGGGAGGCAGAGGGTGCTTGAGAGGATGTTCTCAGATTGATTTCTCAACCAAAATCAATGCCTGAGACCTGCGTGAGTGAAGTGAGAATCGAGGATGAGTGTGGGTAAAGTCGGAGGAAGAAGAAATGGCAGACGCATAAAATCCGGGGAAGGATGTATTGATGAAGCCAGCGGACCATCTGTGGAGCTGTTAAAGACACACTGCAACATGGGGATGGGTTTGCAACGCAAAAAAAAAAAATCAATATATTCTGCCACCCATTGAAAGTAGCCAGGCTCAGCATCGTCTCCAACCCCTCACCTCTAAGAAGTGACTCAACTTCTCTGGTTTGGCTCCTGACAACAGATTAACTTGCTTTCCTCAAAGTCATGAAGGGAATCATTGATTATCCACGCAGCAGCACACATCACCAACATTCCAGGCTTTGGGACCGTGTTTATCTCTCAAACAGGTTGCCGTGGCTCCAAGGAGCATCCCTAAATATTTAGTCAAGGAGAAAATGTGTTGAATTTTGATAGCTTGCTCTGTGTCTCTAAACTGCGCTGTAACAACTTCATGATCCAGCTTTGGAGCTCAGTCAGATGGCGAAAAGAGGAAAAGAAGAGCAGCTTCAACTTCAACCTAAATATATTTCCACCCCCCAAAAAATTAATCCAGCAAATCAGAAGAAAAAAACATGATTTCTAAAACATAAAGCCAAGCTTGAAATTATCACAAGGAAAAAAAATGTGTTTGTTGTTGTAATGAGGTAGTGAGATGGGAGAACATTGGCTTTACATTGTTTTCATAGTAATGAAATGGAATCAATGAGGCTGCACTCTAACTAACTGCACTCTATCAGGCTGTCAGTGAATGTTGCAATGCATTCCTAAATGAATCAAAAAGTCTTCATTATAGGCAGATTGGTCTCTTTTGAGCACAGATTGATCCTGACACTAAACCACACACAACTGTTTGCAAATAAAGTGCATTCCCCTTGAGCATTTTCTAAAAGAAATATCTCAATATTGTTCCAGAAAAATTAAAAAAATGAATGGTGGAAGATCTATGAAAAACATTCAATCCAAACTGCTACTAGTCCTTACTGTTAAATATGATTACCATAATTACATATCGTCACCTTCCTAAAATAATGGCCGGTGTCCTTTTTTCACATAAGTGATTTTGGCCAAAAAAATAAATAAAAATAAAAATAAATAAATAAAAAAGTGACCACCTCTATTTTTTCCAAAGGATGTTTTAGGTTAAATAAAATCACTGAGAAAAAATGACTTGGGACATTATTTTAGGAAGCAGGTCTCTTCATCAATCTGTAAAGAAACAGAGTTTAATTACTGATGCGCATCACGAAAACAACGGGACTGTGCTTGACTCTGCTGATAATATTTTTAAAATAAAATTCAAGAAACAAAAGGGCATTCTACGAATAGTCAAATAATCCGACAAATAATGAATATCTGGTCCAGGAGCGAAGTCTGTAGCAGACTCCGAAACAGGGTCAACCTGTTGGGAAGATGAGGAAGTTAAAACAGAGGGAAAAGGGACTTTGGGAACACTCACAATGCTGAAATTACGCGGCCCGCAGGGCTCTCCCTGGTACCGACAGTACAGCAGCATCTCCTCCAGTTGGTGTCCCAGCCGGTCCAGCAGCTCCTTCATACTAGGCTGGGACTCCAAAGGAGGAGGGAGGAAGTTTTTGAAGTCTAAAATCCGCGACAGCCACGGCGGCTCGCTGCCCGCGCTCTCTCCACCGTCACCCAGCAGAGCCAGAAGCGCCTCTTTCGCAGCGGGGGAGACCTGCAAGTTGGGCGAGTCAGGTTCCTTCTCCAGCAGCCCCAGCCACCTCCCGGACGTGAATATGTCCGTCTTCTTCATGCGTCGAGGAAGCAGCAGGTTCTGGTTGCAGATGGTGACGGCGGGGAAAACCAGCCGCTTGGCGTACACCATGTGCGCCTTGGTGTACATGGGCGAAGAGAGCAGGTACCGCACTCTGTTGGAGGACCAGGCGAAGAACAGAGCCACGGCCGCCAAGAACGCAAGAAGCCACGCAACTCTCCGTGGGTACGAGCCGCTGAGGAAGATGTGCCGTAAGCCGTGCAGGGTTGTGTGTTTCAGGAAGAGTTTCCCAGCTTCGGTGAGAGAACCCGGGCTCGGCTTGGATCCAGAGGACGGGCACATTTTCGGGAAACGCCGGTGCGCACATTCAACATGGGTCCCGCCGTGGTCAGGGTGACGGAGCCAGGACTCGTCTTTGCGCACTCGGAAGGATGCAGTTAGTGGGAGGATTTTTTTAAAGAGAGGAGAGGCTGAAGCGCACGCAGCTCCTCTCGGTTCTCTCAAGCACTGAGCAGCAGCTTGAGGCGGTGATGGGGGAGTATTTTGTCAGGCGCGCAGCGCTCCCTGAGCGTGTCCGGGAGGGGGAAGTGAAGTTAGTCAGAATGATTTAGTGCACTAATGTGCAGCAACAGGAGTCAGGGGGATTATTTCATCTAAATTACAAGCAGTAAAACTCCGAGAATACATTCCAAAGAGACGACAGATTTAGTTAAAATCACACAATCATATTTCATAGCACGTTCATCCCGCCTGCTTCCAAGAATATAATTTTCCAATTTCTGACATCTCCCCTCCAAACACAGTGTGTGTTTTACGCACACAAACACGCCCCCACACGCCCACACAGACGGACATGTATCATAAATTAGGATATCTAATTTATGATACATTATATCCTAATGTATTATAGGATATAATGTATCATAATAGTACACTTCAGTACTATTAAGAAGTGAAGCTCATATTTATTATAGATTTATTACATAGAGATTGATATTTTTATGTGTTTATGTAGATTTTATTGCAGATTATAAAACCACAATATTAGGAATCTCAGGAAATTTGAATAATAAAAAGGGATTCTTCACACATTTGTATGTCGTCATGGACGACATACAACTATTCATATGTTCTATAGCTGATTAAAGAGTATCCAATCTTTTTCTTGAAAAGTTAAGTGGAAGGAAAAATTGTGCAAGCTGCTTAAGGTCCAGTGTGAAGTTGTAATGATTTGAAGAGCCATGTTACTTGCTACTGCATTTTATCAAGTGCAAAGTCAACACAGTTGTCTACCAGACATTTTCGCTGCACTTTATGAATCCTTACTGCCAAAAGGACCATATATAGGGTTATAGGGTTAATGACCGCACATCACTGTGTCTGACTGGCTTTCAGAGTCTAAGCTAACAAAATGCTTTGAGGGCTTTCTTTATTCGCTGCAGTCTGTCTATAATTATTATTTATTATATATTATTGAGTGTACGGTCATAACCCGATTAGTCTCGTTTGTCAGCTTACAAGTAACTCTTGGGAATAACAACCTTTAAGTAGACATTAAACATTCTTTTAATTAAAATCACACTTCTGTTTTTAAAAATATATTTTTTTATTGGTCTGATGTTATATTCTAATTTTAAATGTTGTGTTTTCATTAGCCATTAGCAGAAAATCAACATGATTGAGAGAAATCATAATGTTTGCCAAATTGATCTCTGTAATGTGTTTCACTGATAGAGTTACTGAAATAGATGGACCTTTCAATAATTTTCTAATTTATTGAATGGGTCTGTATATAGTATACTGTACACAGACACTTTTCAATAGACTAATACAATTAAATACCTTTTGCAATGTTCAAGATTAACAGAAATAAACTGACTTGAAATAATCCATTTGTGTGGAACAGTTCTATATACATCTTTTAAATTGAATTACTGAAATAAATGACCTTTCCTATGGTATTCTAATTTACTGAGATGCACCTATAGATTCCTGCTGAATATGATTAGTGAAGCTTGCTGACTGAAATCTCTGGGCTCAGTAAATGCAGATCATTTGTCTTCCTTTTCAACTCCGTCGCACACATAAATAGCTTTGGGGACACATGCACCTTAACTCCTGAAAGCTGCACAGTTTCTCACTCAGTGTTTAATACTTACATTACAAAGGTTAATAGTAGAGGGGATGTTGTGTGCAACATGAGAGCGACACCAGTTACATTACTCATTATCCTGCATCGCTCACACTCGCATGAAGGATAAGTAAAGCTGACATTACAGAACTGCCAGATGTGCCTCAGTCAAACATGTAACGTCAGAAGGAAAACAGAAAGGTCAGGATGCTGCTGGGAAGTTAATGAAAGTCCTGTGATGCATCTTTGAAGGATGAAGTCTAAATACGCTAAAGCGCCCCTTTAATTGATTGCATGGTGGGTGTTTTTGACTCCGTTACACCCAGGTTTGGTTGTATCGAGAGTGGAGCTTTTGTCAGGACTTACAGCCATTGACAAAGCATCTGCAAAAACAATCTCCCTCTTGGGGTTTTTGGTCAAGCTGTAGCTCACGCTTGGTTGGTCATCAACACACACAGAGATTCGAGAGTAAGAGCTGCTGTGCAAAGTGTCTGCTCCACCTCTGAAGCTGAGAGTGTGGATTTATTGCTTCGTGCATGACGGAGGAAAAAGAACTGAGCATGAATGAGAGGAGGAAGAGAAGACAGCAGAGAAGTACTTAGAAAATCAATGTTTCACATCTTGTGACTTTATTCTGAAAGGTGGAGAATTGCTAAAATACGCGAAGACAATGACAGGAAAGGCATTCAAAAAGTACTAATCAAGTAAAAGTGGAAAGCTGGGTGTTTGTTCATTTAAGTCAAGCAAACAACAGTCAACAAGCTCAGGTCTGCAAAAGTAATATCAGATTCATGTTTTGAGATAGTTATAAATTTGCTCAATTATCATAATTTAAGTGTCTAAACTTTGCAGAGTGAAGGAGAAAAATCACTTTTCTATTCTCTACATTCAACAGACAGATTGATCCGACACCCAATAATTACGTGCAATTCTAAGCCAGACACACTTCATGTCTGCCATGTTTGCCTTTTCTCCACTCAAAACGAAAACTTTAATGAAACATTTGTGGAGGTTTTTT
Organism: Xiphophorus maculatus; assembly: GCF_002775205.1. Taxonomy (NCBI): domain Eukaryota; kingdom Metazoa; phylum Chordata; class Actinopteri; order Cyprinodontiformes; family Poeciliidae; genus Xiphophorus; species Xiphophorus maculatus. Next base: position 6,818,007 of record NC_036462.1, on the reverse strand, counting down.
TTTTTTTTTTTTGCTATTTGCATTACACTAGCATGCAAATAAAGACAATTCTTTTATTAATTCCAATGATTTGAATGTCTTTAACCTTTTTTATATGGCAGACATAAGGTCAGGATCAAGATTTTGAATAAATATAATAAGATGTTCTCAAATTGTCATTAGATGTTTGTGTTTGTGATTAACCTTTTGCCCAGTGACTGCTGGAAATAAAAAAATAAAAAATTTAAATCAATTCAGCACTGATTTTCTGAATCTGATTGGTATCGGCTGATATCAAACCTCAGATATCTGTATTGGTAGTGAAAAAAGTGGATCGGTGCAAATGATGCCAGTGAACCGATTTTCACTAGTGAAGTAAGTGTAATGTGTTTCTATTTTCACACTTGCATCGGGAACCTAACTGCAGAGTTTTGGACATTTGAAGACGTTTGGACATTACAATAGTCCAACATAGAAGACGATAGATGTGGGGATCAGTTTTTCTGCATCTGGTAGGGAGAAGTTAGAAAGGTAATGGAAGGAGATCTGGCAGAGTTAGGAGTCCATTTTATCTCCAAGGTCAGTAACTGATGGGCAGAGGGCGGCGATGTGACCACAGAAAGTGATGCTGATTACAGGAGATGACTGGATGTGTTTATTTGTAGAAAGCTGTGGCAAATGTGGACCTTCATCTCTCGAAATTTGAGATGAAGGTGATTTGATTTACAAAGGCCAAAGGAGAGTTTGTTATATTAGTAGTTGTGTATTTCAGAGCCTAAATGAATTTTGAACTACAATATTTTATGCTTGAGTGTGTTTGGACATGAACATTATAATTTCCAAGATCAATAGACGCGTCTATTGCATATTTGTAAAGTTGTTAAAGTTGCAGGAAAAAATTTTTTTTTTGCAAATCTAACAGTTAAATAATTTTAATGGAATGGGACACAATGCATTGTGCAACCCTAATTTGTGACAATCTTGTGGCTCATTGAGTTAGAATGGAAGGAATCAGACGGTTATGGTCTTATTTTACTAATAAACCAGCTTCATCACAACATTATTAAAATCATACTTGTTATCAACTTTAAACAAGTTCTGACTTCTGAAACAAACTGAAAGCAGCAGTTTGTTTTAGTGAGTTAAACACTAAGGGAGTCCCACTAGAACTTTTTCAACTTCAATACGATACCAATATTTCAGTTTTGAGTATTGCCCGATACCGATTTTGACCTGATAAGAGATAAGAACAAATCACACATACTTTCATTAATTATTTTGTAGTGTGTAATGTTAAAAAAAGGCTTGATCAAGTGATATTACACAGGGAAAACAGTCTAATAGTTCTAATTTATAAAAGTGTTTCTATATTTTTCAACAGGAACAATAAGTTTGTACATGTAACCCAAGACCAGATTGTTTTCAAAGTGTTTTGTCCATTAGGAAAAGTACGCTCAACTGACCATAAAGGAGAAAATCAGTCAACTAAAAGAAGTTAGATCCGATTCCATGTTTCTGGGTTGGAACAAGAAGCAGCCTGCTGTTCTCCTGGTGCCAGTTTGTCTCTGCCCCCTTCGTAATGTTCCCTTAGAGGATAATAAAGTCTTCCTTTGAGGTTATCACTTCTATTTTAATAAGAGAATCTGTCATGAAGAATGGGTGCTCAAACACTGGCCTTTGATTGCATCTCAGTGAGACGCTGCCATCACATGCCTGGCTTCAAGATTACCACCTGGCAATAAAGAGAAGACTGACTGAATCCGGTAAGAAATTGAGACCACGTTCTAGTTTTTATTACTCAATCAGAACTTCTTTGAGTGGTTTGACTCGCCTATAGATGGATGTAATGTGCCTCAAATGAGGTGATGGGTGGTGCATCAGAATCCATTGGCGACAGATCCCGACACTTGTGGCATTTAACAGCATTTGTTCAGCCCCGTTTCCCCAGCTACCTCATCAAGAGAGAGACATATCGGAGGAGAGGCACTGTGCAACAAGCTAATCCGTCTGGGTGAAGGGATAATTATGTACTTGCCTGACAGACAAGCACAATCCCACAACAAGTGTAACAACAACAACAACAGAATAACAAATGAAAGCTGCTCTAAAATCCACGGTTAAAGAGTTGCACTAATGAACCTATTATGAAAGCAAGCACGGATATTCGTTAGGGGACCTTAGGCACATATCTTTAGTTTATTAATACCAAAGCAGCTGTGGCAGTAATGAACATCCTGTTCTATTGTTTAGCTTCTGAAAGGGGAGCTGAATTTTTCACTGGATAAACGAAAGACAGCATTTTTAAAATATGCTTTAGCTTTAATTAGAAAACAGGTGAACATAGAGATACAGAGGCCTGATTAAATTAAAATGAAGACCTTTTTTGAGGTTTCGAGAATTCAAAAATCTCGTTTTATGAAATTCTACAAGGAACCATGCTAAAGTAGTTGATTTTAAGAGGAACAACTTTATTAAAGCTCTCCATCTTTCATATGAAAGTGCAAATATGTGTATTTTTGGTCATTTCACTGATAAAACATGGGATGAAATCTTTGCTACTGAACAAAAAGCTGATCAAGTCAATTTTACAAACTTGCGTGCCGCCCTACAATAAAACCAAACAGGGTGTAATTACATCATCATTTTCTGTCCACAAATGTCAGTATCCATTGCAAAGCTGTCGTGAGTATCCATCGCAGGCCATAAAGCCTCACAGAGTATTAGCTGCTTGATCACTGGGAGCTAATGTGAGAGTGAGTGATCAGCACATAGCCATGTTAGGGCTGGTTTTCTGCCCTGACAGTTAATCTAAATGAGGAAAAAAAGACTTCAGTTTCAATCAGCGGGGTCAGCGGAGCAGTGAATGTTTAAAAGCAGAGTGGAGATAAATGAAAAGCCTCTGACGAGCAGAGTTATTTAAATGTTTCCACTTGGAGTCAAACCTTATCAGTCATTTTGGCACAGCACAGGGGGACTACACCTTTAAGATCCAGTATGTACTTTCTTCATAGCTGACATCCTTCTTTCAAACTCCAGACGAGGCACAAAAGGCCTGAAAAACATTCATGTCTAAAACTTTGTTTTTAATTATGGTGATAGAAGTTTTTTGATGTAGATGTTATTTTTTCTAAATGTGAATGAGAGGGGAAAAGCTGCTGCATTATTTAATATAATAAAGCATGTAGCTATACATCTACTTTTCCAAACGATGTAACATTTTTCTGCAGAAATATAGATCACACATTCAGCTTGGTGCATTTTAAACTTACACTAATGTAAGCAATATCATTTTAATGAGCTCAATCTTAATAGAAACATGTTTATTTATTAGCTTTATTAAACAAAGATGCCAGTTATGTTCCATTTTTTATATCTTTATTGTGAAGTATATGGATGGAAATAGAAAATAGCATTGTTTTTTTACACTATGAAAGAATAATCATAAACATCCACAGTATATATTTTCCTAATTGTATAACAGTTTGCACTGTAGCCTAGCACAAACTAATTACTATTTCATGGTTCAAAATGAGGATTTTCAGGAGAAAAATTTATGTTTGATTCAAGAAAGATTATAAGTTTTTTCACTTCAGTGGTGTTGCTGCAACAAGGTCACACTCAGGCATTTCCTATCAGTTTTGAAGTCGTCCCTGGATTCTTGGATACTCTAATGCCTCTTGGGTAACTTCAGAAAATACCACCCTAGTTATATTATAAAATAACATCTGTGGTAACACAGCAGTACAGTGCCTTCAAAGTGTTCAAACTCACTGAACTTATTTTTAAATTTTTTTTTTTACATTTTGTCAGTTACCAATGCATTTCATTGAGATCTTATGTAATAAACCAAGACAATGTGGTGAAGAAAAATCATACAATGCTTTCAGTTTTTTGGAATAAAATGATGAAAAGTGAGGTATGCATTTATAAATCGACAAAACTTTCACGGCTTTACAGCTGCAGGCCTTTTGAGATTTCTACCAGCTTTGACAAATGTTTGCTCTTTCTTTGGCGCAAATCAGTCCAGATTCAGGTTCTCAGATGGAGAACATTATTTTAAAATCAATTTGACACATATTCTCAGTTGGATTTGGGTTTGGGCTTTTACTATGCCATTTTAACACATCAGAATCACGTAAGAGTCAGAAATACTTCAGCAATCCCCAACTGGAAATTGTGGACATTACAAACCAAGCACCTGATTAAATGTTAGTAAATATAAGGCAGCCAAAAAAACCCCAAAACGAATGAATGTGCTTTACTCAAAACCATTCTGTAGTAAATCTGGCTGCATGTTTAGGGCTGTTGTCCTGCTGGACGGTGGCTCTCTCTCTCTGTCTCAAGGCTCTTAGAGGACAAAGCAGCGTCTATTCTTGGCTAGTTCTGTACTTTGCACAATCCATCTTCCCACAAATTCAAATTAGATTCCCAGTGCCAAAGAAAAGCCTCTCAATATTATGAACAACCACCAGAGTAAAAGGGACTGATTTTGTTTCATTTAACCAAAAATATCAACTCCACTTTGGTTGAAGTGAACTCTGGTGCGCTTTGAATGCATGTGGTATTTTGCCAAAGATAAAAGTAAAATCCACCCACCACTGAAATCTGGCGCATCTCCATTTTTGCTTACATTTAGTGAAGAAGGAAGTAGCGCTCAGGTCTTCTTTAGAGGTTTTTGTGATGTTTCCTTAAGTGGTTCTTGGTGCAGCGACACCACAGGTGAGGAGGGGAACAAGTTTTTTCAAAGGGTTTGGTTCATTTGACACAGATCAGTGAGAAAGTGAGCCGCAGCAGCTGGAAATGTAACAATGTTGCAATTTTGATCCCAGACTGATCATCCATTTTCACACGGATGATCAGGTGTGAAAACACCCTAAGAAACCTCTGCAGCCTTCAAAGCCCTGCTGGACTCTATTTGCTAATTCCCCCCCCTTGTGAAGAAATTTGGATGCATTGAATTTTATTTATAGGTAGAATAAATTGTGCAAACAGAGTTTTATAGAATATATTTCTGTCTCTGTATTGTACATCTTAAAACAGAATAAGAGGAAGAATGTGGAAAATATGCACTATGACACATAAGGCGGAGACTAAGGGTAAGTAAGTCTCTACCTCATGTCTTCTGGAACAACCCGATATCAAAAGGTTTGTCTGAGAAGCACTTGGGTGTTCAGACACCGTAGGCAATTATTCAAGCTGTCATTTAAAGCCTGAATTGGATAAAGGTGACCAGCCCAAAGGTTATTATTTGGTGCTATGCTCTCTATGAAGGACATTTCCACCAACTCTCCTCCTGATCTTCCTTCTAGCATCATTCTCTGTATTTTTAGCCCCACTTCTATCATTGCCTCACATCGATCCATTATTCCTGTGATTTCATCACAGCTCCCTGTGTACACGGGAATAAATGTAATGCACTTCCCTTTATCTTCCCTTTATCCTTCACGTGTTCTTTCATTAAAAGTAGACTTCTTTGTTCTTTCCTCCAACCTGCCGCCTTCATTTTCTCATTCTGTGATCTTTGCATTCCCTCTGCTTCACTTGACTGGTGCTGTCTTTTCTATTTCCCTCTGGGAATGTTTGGCGCCAAAGCGTCCACAAAGAAAGAAAAAAAAAACGGGGGGGAGAGAGAAGGAGAGTAGGAGGCTGAGCAGAGTGCAAAAGAAGGAGAAAGAGGCTGGAGGCACAGGCAGCAGCACCAGTCAGGGTCCAGTGGCTGCGAGGGGCTGACAGAAGAGCAGCTAGTGATTTACAGAGACAATTTTGAGGATAATTGTGTACATAATCTGCTGTTAGGGACATATGTCAAAAAGGCCATTTCTACAACAGCTTCTCAAACTGCTAAGCTGTAAGGCAAAATTTAATACTGCATCAGCTAAGTGCCAAACTACTGTAGAAAGAATGTGAAAGATGCAGCGAGACGCTCAGTTAAAAGAGGAACAGATGGCTGAGACTGACAAAAAGCTAATTTAGGTTGACTTGTCAGTAAAACGGCTGCTTTTCTACAACTATTTGGACTATTTATGAGATTACAAATTCAAATACACTTTTAGACCCTTTAGTATCATTTTGACATTGGTGACCACAGCGACGATAAAAAAAATATTACAATATAACATTTATGATAGCTCCAATTAGCTGTTTATAGACAGAAAATATGTATTACATTAAAACATATCTCCAGTCGAAAACAAAAATTTCAACACTGATGTTGAACTTTATTGAACTGATAGTTTCCAAAACAGTCAAGTAAACTGGCACTTCAGCATTGATAAGTTGAGCTACATATTAGCGCCACTATTAGCGCACTGCATACTCAAAATATGTTTAACTATTATTGAGTTTTTAAGCAAAATGTAAAGTTAGAATAAATAAAATAACATTGAACAGATGGTTGAGACTGAAGAAAAAAATAGGTTGACTTTTGTCAGTAGAACTGTTGCATTTCTACAACTATTTTAACTATTTATGAGATTATAAATCACACTACACTTTCTTTACCCTTTGGTACCATTTTGATGAGGATGATGACAGGGATGATATTACAATATAACATTTATGTTAGCTCATATCAGCTGGTCTATATACTAGAGATATCAGTTAAATCATACCTCCAGTCAAAAAACCAGAACTTTAACACAGACGTTGAAATTTATTCAACAGAAAAAATAACATAGGAGAAGCTAAGTGTGCTAAATGTTTTTGGAGTTAGCAGAACTAATAACGCTCTAAGCTAAAAATCAGCTCTACTATTAGCTAAATTAGAGGATTAGCAGAAGTGTGTCCCCCACTGGAATTAACAATAAACTATGGCTGGGTTTGCCAGTGAAATGCAAAGTTGGAATAAATTAAATGTAATTTTGTCACAAAGCATTTATGCTGCAGCTATAACAGTGCTAACAGTTTTATGCAGACAAAAACCTTTTTTCATCCAAGTACTCTTGCAAGAGGTAACTTTTATCTCTTCAATACTTTTGATCATTTGTTGGCATTTATTTGAGATCTGATGCTGTAACTTTTCTGTTGTGATGTTTTAGTTTTCTTTTCCTTTCATCATTTTATTCTATTCTGATTTTATATTTGTTATGTGTCCTTGTAAAGCACTTTGGCACAATTTCAACCTGTTTTTAAAGGTGCTATATAAAAACACTTGACAGTGACATTGATACTGAGGAGGAAGGATTGTTGCAAAGTCAATGACTTCATGCACAGTTGGGCATCTTTAGATGCCAGGTTGGACTGTGTGATTATTTTTGAAAATTGGGTTGTATTTGATTGGTTTGACTACATAGTTCTTTGCAAATGGATCTGTTTTCTTGTAAAGTGGCTTTGGATGAAATTTGTTATTAATTGGGGCTATATACAAAAACTAAAATTAAGTGAAAATGAATTTCAAAAAGTTGGATGGATGAAAGAAATATAAGAAACTAATTATTTTTGTCAAGTTTAACATATTTATAGATTCATAATTGCATTCAAGATTAAACAGTCCACTTTCAGAATAAAAATTTGATCAGCTCACATCAAAAACTTACATAAGTAGAAATAAAAGGAATCAAGTACAGGTTTATTTCCAAGAATGAATAATACATTCTTCCAGAAAAATCTCTCAAATAAGCAAATGCTTAAGCAAAGATCCGAGTTAGTTTCAGCAGTATTGATCACTATTGCCCACAGATGTTACAAACAGTCCACTTTACTGAAATTCATCTTACCGTGTCATCATGTCTCACGCCTGAATTGAAACAGCAATGAGTTAGACACCAAGAAATTTCTTCAGGGCAATAAAACTAAATAAATTTCTTTTTTTTCTTTGCAGTTTTCTTGGTCTTTTGTTGGTACTGTTGTTTAAGATGATTATGATAAATTGCAGTCTATTTAAAAAGCTGTGGATAATTTGACCTTTTATAATTGTGGCCGGACAACCAAGGGAAGTTCTGCAGTGCGCCGTGTCAATGCATAAACCTACAAGAAGATTCTGGGCTCATCCTGTATAAATATTGCGGCTGAATGCGTCAGATTTATGTTTACCGCTCACGGGACAATGAAAGTATTCCTGCCTGCACTAGAAAAGCACAGGGTGACAGAGCTAATTCATCTTGGCAGCATCATGACAGCTGGGCTGGGGAGAGTTGGGGAGAAGGGGAAGCGGTTCTGATGAATGACTTTCAGAGTATGGCTGCTAGCTACAGCAACCAGGCTCCCAGTCCCGAAGGGCCCTGTGGCTCCTATTTGCCGCTGAGGGAGAAATGAATGAAAGGGGCTTTGTGAAATAAATGGTCTCCCACTGTCTGACATTTACAAATGATTCCTTCTTGTAAAACTAAATCCATCCTCTTGTTTTATAGGATGTGGAGGTGAATGTCCCGAAGGGAGAACTCAAATTTTTTAGCTGTCATGATTTCAGAAATCTATTTTTTTAATTTTTTGAAATAGTTATGCAATTACCAAAGTATTTCCAAACAGGCAATAAAGCTGGGTAAGGTGAGATTTTTATCTTTGGATGACAAATGAAACTGTTTATGCTGAAATCTTTAACAACTGTAAGAAATGGATTTAATAATTTGCTAAATAGCTTCTGACCCAACATGGTGAGATGGTGCAATGATGCTTTTCAAGAAAAAAAAACTTTAAACACAAGGACACCTAAACCTCACAAGCACAAACCAAGCAAAAACAAAAAGAGGTTAATGCATATTATTACATGCACATAATTTCTACTCTTTGATTGCATCCTCAACAGAATTTAGTCCAAATTCTTGCAAGCCAGATCTGTGCTTGCATCAAACCCAGTGCTAAGCTTTGTGAGTTTTATCCTTTATGTAAATCCTTCAAGATAGCTTTGAAATTTACTTGATTTTCTATTAGATTTTTTCCCCTATATATTTGCAGTTTTTCTGGTGTATTATGTTCAGAAAAATGGACTAATTGTGGAAAAGATTTATTCCCTTTTTTGCCTTTAATAACTCCTGGCTGTACAATTATGACCTGATCTAAACCAAGGAAAACGAAGAATCTTCCTGCTTGTGTCAGTAATTCTCTCTCCATATGTAATTTAAGAAGACTTTGTTGGTGTTTATGTGAGCGTCAGCTGTGGATATTAGCTTGAATCTTCTAATCCCTCCCTCCCTTTGTGTTGCCCTGAGGAAAAAGCTTCAGAGCTGCAGACTCTGACGCCTCAGTCACAGCAGCAGAAAAAAAAAAACTCCTCTCAATCAAAACACTGTCTCCTAACGTTAGCTCAGTGGGGTTTGTTTGTAGCTTTGAGCTTGTTCACATATAAAGCAGTTTGCCGCTGTTCCAGTTCAAATGATGCACTATGTCAGACCAGATGTGCGTTCAGATTAACGCTCGCAGAGGGCTCTGTTCGCCGATAGTGATCAAGTATTTTGTTTGTGTTTAAAACCTTGAGTCAGTCTTCAAACATTAACCGAGAGGCGTTTAATTGCAACGGCAGTTTTTTATTTCCATCTTGGTTAATCGTCATTATAAAAAAAGACAACTCTGAATCTTCTGGTCAATCATAACTTTTTTTCACCGTATCCAAGACTGTCAATAACTAATTAATCAAATGACAGAGTAAAATGAACTCATTAGAATTTCCATTGTGATTATTAGTATTTTTTGAAGGGCAATTATAGTTATGGTGTCCGTTGTGTGGGTGGCTTTTATTTCCATTTTATTTATTGATTGATTATTTATTTTTGGACATTTGAAAAGTCTTGCAGGTCCAGTGTTAAGTGTTCTTTACAAAATTAAAGTTTATTGATATTTGATATTACTTGACGAAGCTCTCAAAAAACAATCTTATAATTTATCGCAATAATTAAGGGGGCAATTTATCATATAGCAAAAGTTGTTATTGTGATAGGCCTAACTGTATCACATTATAACAATGACTATGAATGTATTTTATTAAGATTTTATGTGACAGGATAGAAAAAATTAACAATTAAGTGGAAGAAAAATGCAAATAAATACAAATTTGGTAATTGTGGAGTGCGTTTACATTCACCCCATTTCACTTTGATGACCTTAAATGAAATCCATGGCAAAAAATTGTTTCAGAAGGCACCTATAGTTAGGAAACAGAGTTCACCTGTAAATTAACCTCACTGTAACTACACCTGTCCTGTGAGGGACTCCGAGGCTTATTAGAGAACTTTAGTGAACAAACAAACTCATAAAGTCCAAGGAACACAACAGAGACTTCTTTGCAAAGAAGAAGGGAGAAAGATATCAATCTGCAGATGTACAAAACCGAAGGAGATGTACTCTAAAAGTCTTGCAGCAGGCAAGTGTTGTCACACTTCAGTCAGAGATTATATTAATCTAAATCAAACAAAAATTACAAAATGGCAGTGTGTTTGTCTGTCTTTCTCCCTCTTGTGGCCATAAAATATATTGCTGCTAAACGATCTGCTTCAAATGAGATGCGAAAATAACGGTTATGCACAAAAATCCCCTTCCCTTGTATTGCAGAAGCACCATAAATGTTGAAGCTACATCCTGCAACCAATCACACACCAGTTCTTCAGGCAAACCTCAACAGATGGAGTCATCCAAGAAACCCTGCAGAATAAAGCTACTTTAGCCACATAAAATCATGGAAAGTAATTTTTCTCCTGCTTTGAAATATTTCCAAATTACAAATTGAACTAATACCACTGTAGGTGTCAGTCTCTTTCTCCTAAACATTCCCAGATAGGGCAAAAGTTACAGAGGACAGAGAAAAAGGACATAAAGAGCACAACCTTTCTCCAAGCAGCTCTGATGACATCGTTCCTGTCATCTGCAGTGAAACAACTTATGCCAGCTGTGGTATTAAGAACAGTGAAGAATCCTGTAGGAAACCATTAAGACCCTCTCATCAGCCTAATTAGCTCCTCCTAAGTGGCTGTTGGCCCCATATGGGACAATTGTCATACGTCTTTTTCAAATAATTTGCTTCAGCAAGTCTGATGTTACTCTCATTTTAACATCGTTAGTTGTCATTTATCTTAGTCTGGAAATAAGATGAAAGTTTCCATCCTTTCATTTATGCCACTTTAATGAATAATTAGCCATTTGTTTTAAGGAGTTGGCTGATATTGAAGAGACTCAATGGTGTATCTGTCTAATTTAAAAAGGTCGCAGGTTTAAAACTCATTGGACTCATCAAAGCAAAGAACTGCTGCACCTTCTCTCAAGAAGAGTAAAAAGATATTCAATTAAAAGGTAAAAAAAAGAAAAAATACAGATCAAACACCTTGATTGCTGTAATTGTTTATCTACAGAAACTTTGTGAGCTTAGAAGAGAAAGAGAGTAAACACTGATCAGATGTCAGCTCATGTAGTATTTGTTGTATTTATTTCTCTTTAATTCCCACTCCCCTAAAAACCCACAAATAAAGTTTAATCCCTCATGATAGCTGCTTTTTCCCAAAATAAAAAAAGCGCTGTGTTGTTCTGGCAGCGGGCCTGCCTCTACATGACGCTTTGAATGGAGAGCGGTCACTGGAGCTCTGCGGCTCCCATGTAGTGGGAATCAATGAGTTTTTTAAAGACAGGATTAAGCCCATTTCCAAGGGATTACGAGCAAACAACAAGGATAAAAAGAACAGCATCCTGCCTCTCACTGCCAGGAACTCCAACAGAGGCGGTTCTGGTTCTAAAATGATTGTATAACACTGCCCCCTTGTGATTACTGGTAATATTGTGCATGTTTTAGAACAAGGTGAGCGTGAAGAGAAGTGAAATAATCCAAAACTGCAATCATTAAAGGTTGATCTCTGAGTACAAACTCCTGATGTGCTGAAAGGTAATAATGATCCCGAAGAGGAGAGAGGTCCCAGTCATCTGAATGTGAGTGACAGCATGAATAATTAATATATCTGTGCTGTCACCTCATACAGGAGGAGGAAGTATTTCTGCAGCGCACGCTTTAATGACCTCCTCTAGACAGAACCCACTCCTGGGTTTATCAGCCCATTAGCTCCCCCAGAATCAGGCTCAGCAGCTGGAGAAATAAAACCTTTAGAAGCTGCAGATATTTATCTGGTGATGCTTATTGTTCTGAAGATGTATGTATATTTTACAAGTGGCTGTAAATTGTGGCGCTAGTTTCCCCCCTGGTGCATATTTCCAGTTAATGAAGGAGCATGGAGTGAAAAGAGCTAAATGGCTGAATTTAAGAGGTGGATCGGAGGATAAGTACAACAATTGCTGCACATTATGACCAGACCCGGAAAAATCAATTTCCAATTTAAACAAGTGACCTTCGGATTTACGTAGTTGGTTTAAGGGGTAAGGAGCAACATAGCATAAGAAGAAAATGGTGAAACTGATAGAGATATAACTGCAATAACAAAATCTTACCAAGTATTTTTGTTTAGTTTCTAGTGAAAATATTTTATTACACTTAAAATAAGACAAAACTAACTGACACAAAGCTTTTCAGCAACATATAGGAGCTTGTCTAAGTCAGTAGTTTCATAATATTAATTTTATAAAGTACTTATTCCATTGATAGATTATTTCACCTATGGTAGGAAATTTTCCCCATTGGAATAAATACTTTATCAATATTAAGGAATTACTGACTTAACACAAGCTCATATTTCTTACTGAAAAGTTACTTGTAAGCTGATTTTATCATGTTTCAAGCATAATAAAATATTTTCACTAGAATCTGGACAAAAATGTTGTGTTTTTGCACTAATCAGAATAAATGTTGTGTTTTTGCACTAATCAGAATAAATGTTGTGTTTTTGCACTAATCAGAAAAAATTTTGTGTTTTTGCACTAATCAGAGCTGTTTTCTTAGACAATATACTGAGCACTTACATTTTAATCACAATTCCTAGACCTGAAAATTCTAAATCAATTCAAAATGCTCAAATGATTTCAGTCTGCTTATATTTTAAAGAAAAAGCTAAACTAGGCTAAGCTATTACTGGTAATTTTAGCTACAGACGTTACATTTTTTTTGTTAAAATATAAACTGATGGAATTTGATACAGTACGGAACGTTATAGAATTGTTTTGAATAAATGTTTACACATCTTTCCTCTCTTAAGCAGAATCTCTAGATTGTTTCAATTAAAAATAGTTTCTGAATCAAAAATAATTGTTTCTGAATTGAATCGTGACCCGGAATCAAATCTCTAGACACTGAAAGTTCTCATCTCTGCGCCAGGGGATGTTTTCAGGGGTAATTCAATTACCTTCACTCATAGCGTTGTCTTTAAAGTCTTGTGAACAACACCAGATATTTACAGCTCAGAGCCAGAAGGCGAGCCCAGCTCCGGCTCTACATTTTCTATTCTCAGGAAAGACTTCCTTCATTTTTTTCTGCTTATCTGTCAATCTGTTAGAGTCTGCGCTCCTGGCAAGCAGACTGATGCTCTTGAGAAGACAAGGGAAGGGCGTAATCAGAGCCGCCGGCTGATTCTGTTGACAGTGCTGAGTTTGGGAGAAAGTGGAGCTGTATCTAACAGGCCAGGGCAGTGGCAGAAAAAAAAAGAAAAAGGATTTAGATCAGTACTCTGAGGGGGCTCACATTCTGCTCCGGGTCAGAACTGCTGCAATCTGAGCCGAGCTTCCCTATTGACCCAGCTCTGAGATAAAGCTTATTGCAACATGCACAGATACACTGACGCATAATTCCAAGTGCAGATAGAGAGAGAAGGAGGTGAAGGATGGACAGAACGCCCCAGAGACGGAGAGGGACAGGAAGGGATCAATCTGTTCGCCTGCTCTGCTCTTTACAGCAGCAGCAGAGTCTCTGAAGCCATTAGTGGCTCTTTGTGAAACATAATAAACAGGCAGCAGCGGTCCACAACCGCTGGTGTTGCCAATTGCCACATTATGCAAAATAAATGCACTTTATTGATTTGCTGTCCAAGGCAAAAATAAAGGAGGAATGGAATAATACAGGCTAACCGTATTATCCTGCTTTTTAGCCATAACTAAGGACAAATGCGCAGTAATTATGCTAATCTCTCGTTCTAAACAAGTTCTTTACAAGCGTTACGTTTGTTTTTCATTTACTGCCACTTTCTGCTACCTTCCCCTGCCCTAATTACACCAATCCATTCAGTGGATTGGTATTTAGTTTACTAAACGTCTTTGAATATTTTGTTACCAATTGAAAGTCAATTTAAAGTTATAAGCAGGTTGCATCGATATGTTCTTATTGTCTTATTGCATATACTGGCAATGATGCAGAGAGGGTGAGTTTTTATATACATATTAAGGCTAATATGTATATAACATTAATGAAAATAAAATACATTAACAAAATTTAAAGAAGAGAGAAACAAAGCTAAATTACAGAAACAGTTTGTGGATAAATTATCTATACTTAAATAGCTTTTAGAACAAATTAACAACAAATAAATTGAGGTAATCAAAATTATAATAATAATAATAATAATGATAATAATAATAATAAAATATAATTTTAAGATGATTGTTATATACATAAGATGTATGTAAAAAAATAAGGTTATTATGTATATAAAATAAATAAAACAATAAATGAATTGAATATATTCACAATGATATGGAGAGGGTGGATTTTTATATACATATTAAGCTTATTAATGTGTATATAACAAATAAAAATAAAATACATTAAAAATAAAAAAACAAAGCTCAAATGCAGAAAGACTGTGTGAATAAAGTATTTATACTGAATAGTTTTTTGAACAACTTTTAAACAATAAATAAATTGAAGTTAAAAAAGTAGCCTGTGGTGGTTGCAACAATCAGAACAAAAACATTGTTCAGATCTACTGACGCCTGTTTGATTTGTTGCTTCCTTCTGTCCCAGAGTAGCAGGCAATATACATTTTTATACCTATATGTAAGGACCTCTCATAACCTTTATTATCCCATCTGCTTATATTTTAACATTTTAATACATTTTCCTAAGGCTTTTGGTGTGATACCTGGATATAAATTCTGTTAAAGACAATGACGATACGTTACATCCCAAAACTTTACATTAGAGGTGTGAATAAAATTAACAGGAACATGATTGTAATATTAAAGATGTAAATGAATTTAATACAAGTGAAAATAATCCAGATATGTGAAACTGAAGGAACAAGAATGACATTTTTCAAAGAAATGTGAAAAAAATAAGAAATGCAATAAAAAAAAATCTATGTTTATGTTTTTAAAGGATTATTTAAATTAAAATGTTCATGTAAATGTTTTTTATTATTTTCAAATTACTTAAATAGATTTTTCTGTTTTATATTTAGATATTCCTTGTAGGATGTCTCTGTTAAATGATAGTACTTTATGTATTTTCTGGTAGTTTCAGGTTGTTTTGCCTGATGGAGCCAAACACTTTGACAAGATAAAAAAGGACAAAATACAATTCCTATCAAATGTTGAGACATCCCATAAAGTAAATAATCAGGCGGTAAACTCAGCTTCTGAAAAATATTACAAACATTTATTGAACTTCCTGCACTTTTTAATCAGAGCTTTATTTCAACCGTGTCAAAGGAGTGAAAATTCATGTTTAATTTTTAAAGACTGTTTTAAAAACAGAGAAGCAAACCTCTGACAAAGTTGTGGCTTCTGGCTGTGAAGGAGCTAAAGCAACAATCAGCCATTATTTTAGCGGGAAGCTGTAATCTAGAAAAGATCACGTAGGACTGATAAAAGCTATAATTAGTCCCATTAAAGCTGACAGAGAAATGATTACCTGTCATTTGTGTTGGTCTGATCTCTAACGCGCTCATGCATCACTCGTCAATAATCAACGGCATTCAGAGTCACAGTACAAAGCATTTATCCGCTGTGGTGTTTTTTCATAAACAGAGAACGGCTCTCTGAGGAACAAAAGGGACGGTTTCAAGTTTACTTTCTCATTTATGTGTAAGGACATTCCAACAATCTATGGCTTTATTTCTTTCGCTTTCATATATATATATGCTTTAAACTGATTTATCTTCAGTAAAACTGGTTTTATAGGGACATATGCTGCAGACTGTTATACGAAACAGTATTGTAGGAAGGCGATCAAATTCAAGGTGAAACACAGTAAATGCAGGAATGAGTTGTGCACTAAACCACTGCAGTAAAATCTATCATTGAACGAAGCCTTGTCAGTGCCTCCTTCTTATGATAATAAAATGGCTCACTGCTCTGCATTTACTGTACTTGGTTTTGTTTAAGAAGCACGTCAGCGAAGGATGACAGCTGGCTCTCTTTCACCTCAAGGGCACTGACCTTTTTTTTTCTAAGTCTCCTTCCTGATCTGGAAAGTTTATAAAGTTTTTTTTGGATGAGACACCAAATCTGTTGGCATTTTGTGCAAACATGAAGTTAATCAAGAGGCACAGAGAAGATTTGTTTACTGTTAGTCTGCAGATAAATTGTTTTAAGTTAAAAATAGTTCTGCTCAAATCAAGTAAAATGTCTTGATGAGGACGACCGCCTGCTTACAGCTTTTATTTTATATCTTCCTCTTCAATGACCCTCATCACAGAAGAATCAAGCTTTAAAATTTAGTCACTAACAAAGGCAAAGTTGCTTTTTGTGGTGATAAAATGTAAAATAGATGAATTTATAAAAAATCATTGAATTTATGGGAAAGATTTTAGGTTTTAATTTCACATCAGTTTTTTCAATCTGCATTTTAATCATTTGGGGTAGAAGATTAGATGTCAGTTTATATTATTTTGTAGTCACAAGAATTGTACTTATACATTTTTTTTTCAATATTAATCATTTTGATTTCTTTCTTTTTTTAAATGTATTAATATTTTACTTTGTGGATTAGCACTATTAGTCCTGGCTTCAGAATTAACAAATTGTTATCTATTTCTTTTTCAAGAACAACAAAAAACACAAACTCAAGTTAAAGGATCAAGTAAATTTGCCTCCATTTTGATTAAGCAATAGTTCAAGTAAACAGATTAATAAAAAAAATATCATGCTTTGTGGTTATTTGCAGAGGTAAAGATGTGTTAAATGATTCAACTGCAGTTCCAGAGGTTCTTGAAGGTCCATCAGCAGTCTGCACATACCTTTCCATAAAACTGTGAAAAGGGCAGACAGATCGACAGACCGATAGATGGATACCGTCGACACCGCTCGCCGGTTCAGTATTTCACTCATGTGGTGTCCGATAAGCATGGTGAAAGCAACACAAAGGGCAACGGTCACACACACACACACACACACACACCCACACACACACACACACGCACACACGCACACACACACACACACACACACACACACACACAAAATCACTCAAATAAATTGGGAAGCTGCAAGTTTCATCTCTGATTCTCTTCTTGATTCCTGAACAACAGATTTCCTCAACGCCAGTTTAATTCAATAACTGCTTGCCAACAACTCCCCTATAAGTTATGCTGCTTATGTCGGCTGTTTTTGTTATTTACAATCAAGTTTCATTTGTGCAAACATGCTGACTCAAAGAAACATTTTTATTTACAGCTTTGGCTTGGGAATGTGAGTGGATGGCCCCACAGGATTAAACATTTTAATCTGCATTAGTACGATACGTTTCTGTAGAGGGAATACAATGCAGCTCGTTTTAATGGTGGTTTTAACTGCATAAGATCCTTTGAATCAAAAAGAACAAAGGACGCTATCAATAAAATCTGTTTTTTGCTTCCCTGAATGTTTCTTGGATTATATTCCAGTTTAAGGCCATCATATTTAATCTAATCCATCAGTCAAACTTCAACAATAAACATGATGAGGCTTTGAAGCTTAGATCATGCTAAAGTGTTTAAAAAGCTAATTATTCAATTACACATTTCAGCAACCCAGCGCTTTTCATCGTAAAATCGCATAAAAACAACAGATAGTCACCAACTGAGAAATCAGTAACAAACATTGCAGTCCTTGCAATGATTTACCTCTCTGAAGTTCTCCGGGCCACACTCTAACCCCCTGAAGGTGCAATCTAGCAGCATCTCATCGATCCGATGACGGGTGCGGTTGTAGAACTCATCGAGGCTGAAGCGTGACCCGAGCGGGCGGTCTGGCTCCGGAGCCAGAGGAAATCCCGGCGCCATGCCTTCCTCAAAGCCCAGCAAGGGGCTGGTAAATATCAGGTCGCTGTAGCTCATCTGGGACTTCCGAATGAAGTTGTAATTGCACATGGTGACAGCAGGGAAGGTCATATTCTTGGCTGACCTCTCATCCAGCATGGTGATGTGGTCGTATTGGCGGTAGTATACAACCCTGTCAACCACCTGGTATAGGAAAGCGGACAGCGCCATGGTGAACACCACTGCCCACAAACCCTGACGAATGCCAAACTTCTTTTCTTCAACAAATATGTGGTTGGCCCCGTGGAGCGAGCAGCCACCGAAGAAAGCGGCCAGGTCGTCGACGTCGCTGGCATCATCCTCTTCTTCAGCCAGATCCTCCTCCTCGTTGGCTCTGTCCAGGTAGTCCTGAGAGCCCCTGTCGCTGTAGTCCTGCTTTATGCGCTTGTAGTAGTCGTCAAAACCATCTTTACCGTATCCTCTGCTGGGCTCGTCATCCGTAGAAAAAGAGATGGTGCACATGATCCGGACCGGCATGGTGGCAGGAGTTAAAGTCAGATACGTTCAGCGATAAAAGTCCTTAAAAAGTCCCAAAATGCAAGGGTTCTTCTTCTTCTGTTCTTTAAAACAAGTAGGACAAAAAAGTTTGCTATCAAATGTGGAACCAGTCAAAGTCAAACATCATCTGCAAATGAGCTAAGAGGCAAACCGAAGACTAACACCCTTCATACTCCAGGGTTTGTCCTTGTGATGAGGGGGGGAGACTCATTCCTTAGAGCAACTTCCAAAGATGGAAGAAGAAAAATAGAAGAAAAGGAGGGGGAGAAGGAGGAAGACGGGAAAGAAAAGGAGACAGCAGTGCTGTGTACGACACAGAATATTCCCATCAGGCCCAGCTACAGGTCATCGAGCTGGGGCAGAGTTTCACCATTTACCAGAAAAAAAAGGCTTGACGCAGAGGTATGAGTCTGACTTTAGAGCTACAGAAGCACTAAAGAGGCTTCTAAATTTCTGCTGATTTTAATGTTCGGACTGTCTGCATTCATCTCAGCATAGTTGTGTAATCAGATCCATGTGATGCTCTGACATTACAGAACAAATCAGCCACATTTGAATGTGCAAAAAGAAAAAACGAACGGAGATGTTTTTACTGTAAGGGCTCGATCTTGTAATAAACTTTAAGGCAATCCTGGAAATAGGAGCATTAAGTTCAAGCATGATGGCCAGTCATGAGCAAAGCTATTAGGCAGCAAACCGCATGCAGAAAAGTCAAAGAATTTAATCAGCAGTTTCATTTGCTCGATGTTATTCGAATCTAATGGCTCATTTTACCCTCAGATCTAGCTGAAATTACATAACCCCAACATCGCTGCGAGCACTTCTGTGCAAAACAGATTAACTGAAAGCAAATATGTACAAGCAGTGGAGAAGAAAACATCTTAAATGGATCCTCGCATGATTGAATATGGTGATAAATGCAGATTCCCAGAGGTGCTGGTGCTGACTGGGTTATGAAAAGGAAACTTACGAGACTTATCCATCTGTATTGATCCAGTGCCATTAGACAAGGTACGGATTATTTTCAGCAACACGATGGTGGTAGAAGATGAAATGCTAGACGCGAATAAAGGGAAAGCTGCCCCCTTTACAATAAAACCTAATGATGGCATATGATACCTCAAAGAATCAGCCATATTAAACCCATAAGTCCAATACAAAACACATTATACTTTGTTAATCTTTTAAACCACGGTCTGTCTAGAGGGGGGTGATGATATCATGAGAGTGTGTGAATGGCTGCAGCTTTAGTCAATATGTGTTTAGCTGCAGCTGTGAAGGCTGTTTGTCACAGAGCAAACACAACAGTGGACGATTGGGCTTAATCATCTCATATCTTGGCGCTCGCTCGCCAACCTGGTGGCCTGCTTATGTATTAGTGATCAGTAGATAGCCTTCAGCATCCGTCCTGACTTAACAAGAAGGTCACAGCCCCAGGGCCTCAGCTGCATGAATATTAACACATTTCTTCAGTGGCCTGGATGTTTCACAAAGCAGAGAGTTGAAAAATCCACAGTTCAGCGGCCCTCCGAGTCCGTCCGTTTCAGATTTCCGACAATATCTTACTTACAATGTAAGCAGAGATTGATTAGTACACAAGGCTGTTACAAACATGTTTATTTTGGCATCTATGACAACAAAAAGTATGTTTTTCAGCATGTTTGCATGTTTCAGTATGTTTTTCTTGTCTCTCAACTTTCATTCTCACTCTTCTGCCACTTGCAGGGTGTTATCCACAAGGGGGCAACAGCGAGCCACCTAATCCTGCAGCCTTCCCTCAGGTTGGAAAACAATTTCTATGGTTTTGCATTTGAAGGTTTTGACTGAAATAAAACAATTGATATCAAACGAACTAATAAAAACCTTATTATAGAGTAAAACTTATGAACTATAGAAAAAACGTTATAATTGCTAAACTTTGATTACTTGGGACCCAGCAATCAGGTGTGGGCTTTTTAACCAAAACAAAATTATCCAAGCCTTTCAAACAAAAAGATGCATGTCCCAGTAATTAACGTGAAAAGATTAAAATAGCTTCCACACTGAAAGTAAGGAACTATCAATTCTTAAAATCTAAATTCTTCTTGTTTTCATTAAACACCTTTCTAAACTGAAACGCTCGCCACAAACAGAAAAGGAAACCATCTTGAACTGATTGATTTTTAGCGTTCTTGAACAAGAACCACAAATAAACCTCTCCAAACACTTTTGCATTGGGTCAAAAGGTGGCAGTGCTGCGTTAGACTGCAGCCATCGGTCACAGCCACGGCTCGCACCCCTGAGGCCGAGATTTCACCGAGGCCGCGTGCGTTTCGCCATGGTCAGAGAGGAGCGCGGGGCAGATGAGAGGAGAGCTTTAACGCTCCCTTTCAAGTCCCTCTCACCAGCTCCGTTTACAGCCCAGATCGACCTGCCGTTGCCATGGATACATCCAGGCCGTCAGCAAGAGAGGATGCACAAAGCCCATTACTCAGAACATGCTTGCGGTAGCACACACACACACACTCGCGCACGCACACACACACACACACAACAAAAACAAACAAAAAAGAGAATATCCATGTAAACAGACTTTGAGGCCAATTCTGTGTTTTCCTCCTAAATCTGATGAGTTTGAGTTAGAGATGAGGAAAAAAGAAAATGTCACCAAAAACAGAGCCCACACACCAGGCAGGGATATTACTAGCTTGGAGGCAGTGTTCAATCAATCGTCCATCATTCATGTTCTCAAATCATTTGTGAGATTTTCTGTGGGGAAAAACAAGACTCTGAGCCACCCCATTCCCAAAAGATGGGAAGGTAGGTTGAGGAAGAGACCAACTGAAATTAAACTCAGACAGTTTTTCATGTTCGCCTTCGAAGAGAAGCTGCTGCTATCTGAGCGTCATTCTCAGAAAACATCTCCTGCTGAGCGGAAACAACGGGAAGCGAACAATGACCTGATTATTTAGCCGAGATGTTGTTGCCTAACAACACATTTCTCATTTTAAACACTGCAGAGGTGAGACACGACTTCATGACCCGGAGCACAATATGGATGACATAACGAGATGGAATTGACCTTCTGACAGGGAGCAATAAAAGCGGAGTTGTGCTTTGACAAGTCTCAGGAGGGCATCCTGGTACTAGACAGAAAAACAGACTCAAACACAATTGTTGGTGCCCTGCTACTATAAAAAACAACCCTTTTTAGTGGTCCTGCATTTTTTAAATAAGAATCTAACTCTGCTTTTGATTACTGATTCAGTTGAATATGGAATGCAATTAATCAAATGAGAACACAAAGAAAACAATATACAAACATTTAGCTTAATTTTGTGACATCTACATTTGCTAACAGGTAGTTTGGTCAAGTCTTCCTGTGAAAACTGAACCAGCTGTCTCAGGTTTGAAGTGTGTCACCTCCACACTTGAAGTTTCACATCTTCAGGTTCATTAATCATTTAAGAATGATTTTTTTAAAAAACTTTCAGGCATTCGTACATGCTTTCAGCCAGGTCATCAAGTTGGAGGATCAGCTCAGCTTTCTGACACTGGAGTGTATGTTTCTCTCCAGGAAGTCTTGATAGTCTCAAGACTTCACTTTCCCCTGCAGAGACTCAATGTTCCTCATACCAGATGCAGCAAAATGCTGCAATTTTGTCTCATTAATGGGAGGAATATTTTCCCAGAAACTTTGGGGGTTGTCAATATGAATATTGGTGAACTCCAATCTGGCTTTTTTTGTTGTTGTTTTTTTAAGGTTTTTTGGCTTGTAACATTCGGATTAATTTCTTGGTTTTTCCTCTCATTCAAATAATCTATCTGATCGAACTAGACTGCTCCAAGCCCTTCCTCTTGAGTTCACATCCTGGAAGTTTGGTTCCATCCATCTATTATTCAACGGCTGAATAAGACGCCAACGTCTCCCCTGATCACTGAAAGATGGCTGAGTTCTAAATATATCTAATATACCTAATTACATCTGTCTCTGTCATGATTTTTGATCAGTTATTGTGTGAACAATAACTGATGCAATTAAAATTTTATTTCTTATTGAATAGAACCATTGCAATTGAGAAATTGTATCTTTTCAACATTAACAGAATATTGACTATGATTTGTGCACATTTGTAATGGAAATGCTGCTAATGTTATCAAAGTACTACAGGTGTCATGGTACATTGACTGAACAGATACAGCACTGGTTAATACCTTAAAACAGTGGTTCCCAAAGATTTACTGGGCCCCCCTGTGGGTTACAATAAAATCCCCCACAAAAAGGGACAAAAAATAAACTGGTCACACACATCGTTCAACCAGACATAAACCTAAACACACATTTTGTTTTCAAACTCCACTGAAGTTTATTTCACACTTCAGGTTGCAACAAAACAAAATACAAACCATCTTTACAGTGAAACACTTTTGTGCAACAGTTTTTTTTTTTTTTGCATTCATCCATACCGCTTCTTGCCCCCTGGGGGGCGCGCCTCACACTTTGGGAACCACTGCCTTAAAACATGCAGAATGTTTATGTGTGGAAAACAATATCCGCAGCAAAACAAAAGAAAGGAGGAAAGAAAGTTGGCCTGAAACAAAACGTTCTGATAGCGCTTTTTCGAAAATGAGAACTGATTTACTCAGCTGAAACATCTTCTAAAATCTAGCTGAACGTTAATATCACTGATACTGCAGAAAAGTCAGCCAGCCCAAATTGCCGCCTGTAGTATCTAATCAGCCCAAACGCCATACATCTTATAAAGAGGGGATTTTCCCAACAGCTGCGCATGCTGCATTCAGGTACAGTTGGTACAATAGGTTCCCAAAATATCAAAACATAATTTAAAAAAGCTGACTGTTTGTTACATCTATTGTCCCAGCCAATGGTTTTGGCTGCTTATGCTACTTTACTCACTGAAGAAAATCAAGACACATTTTTAATCAGTTTTATACTGAACAGTTTCAAAATTTATTTCAGATTTATTTCAAAGTTAAAAGAAATCTACATAAATTGTAGTCATCTAAATTAGTTTTTGATAATAGTTTTAGGTTAAAAAGATTCCATAGTGAACAATAATAAAATAACTTGGGAAAATTTGAAAAAACAAAAAGGTTTCTCACTGGAAACCAGTGCATCGAACTGGTGGATGGGAAACCTTTTTCTGGCCAGCAGGGAATGTTTTAGAAGGATTTAATTGTGATGCAAATCAAAGTCAAAGACGACTTCAAATATTTGTTCATATGCAGGCGAGCTGCAGGAGGTGATGGATGCTGAATCTCAAGTGGTGCTGATATTTATGACACACTTGAAATTCACACTATGTGGTCGAAGGTAGCTGATGAGAACAAGCAGTTCGCAGCCTGATGAGTGCATCTTGTGTTTAAAAAAAGTAAACAGACTGAATAACATACAAATACGTCAATGTTTTTTTAAGGTCAGTGCAATTAGTGCTGCACGGATGTTAGGGACCGCGTCCCAGCAGTGATAGACAGCAGGAATCAGTGGAGACATGATACGCTTGGTTTTCCGATCGATAAAATCCATAAAAGCAAAGGCCTGCTCTGAACGCAGTCGGGAGCAGGAGGAGCTCCTCTTCCTGTCAGGTATGATTGACGTTCCAAATGTAAATAGAGCTGGGTCAGAGGAAGAATAAAAGCTCTGTGATTGGTTCTGCCCTGCTGCATTACACAGCCGTGTCAGCAGCCTTTTGAATGTGTTTATCTCTTGGACTAAGCCATTACCCCAACAGTGAGGCCCTCATCTTTCCTCTGACTTTCTTTCCCACTTATCAGAGCCCACCTTTAGTTGACCTGTATTTGATTCCTCTGGATTTTTTCTCCTATAATTTCTCTCCTATATCAATGAACTGAATCACTAAGTCACTGAATGGTATAAGTGTCAAGAGAAACCGAGTAGAACTGCTAAAATGTGCAATTTTTATAAAGCCCTTTCATCAACTAGGTCTCATAATCACACAAGCAATCCTAAAACTAGGACCATGATTCTGAGCTTGCATTTAAAACCTCGATTAGCATCAGTTCATAAATACCAACACATACTGTGCAATCTTTCTCCAGATGCTGACACTTAATCAATCTGCTCCAAGCCCTTTTAATAGTCAGTAGGACAGATCCTTTGGGGGGTTTTCACCATCATCTTACATTTAGATTCATATTAGTAGATTTGCTGAGGCTTTTCCCAGCTCAGACATAAAGTCTCTGTCTGACAGCGGTGTATATCCCTCCCAGAATAACGTGATGATTGTGTCATTTTTTGTATATTGTAGAATAGTGACTCTTCTCAGAGTAATTTTCATCAGTTGCAGAACAAATATCATACTGAAATTGATGTCCTCATTCCATTATTGCATACCTGGCTTGCAATAACGCTCCATAACCACTGGCTCCATTTGACACTCTAGACCAGAGGTGTCAAACTCATTTTCATTTCGGGCCACATCAAGATCATGGGCAGAATGCATTAATAAAACTATATATTGACAAACTGTTACATATTATAGCCTTTCCTGCATTCTGTTTGTACTTCTTAAGATTAAATTATATTGAATATCTTTTCACATTGATGTAATATTTAGCAATATTCAAATAAAAAGTGATTTAATTTGGCTGATTAAATAATATTTAAGCCCACAACTTTTATCTTGAAGTTCTATTTTTGTGGCTTGAATTTGGTACATGTGGTCTACAATGTGTAATTTAATCTCCAGTTAAGTAATTTGAGAACAAAAAAAACTAACAAAAAAAAAAGTTTGGATGATCCGATAACATTATGGATGTTTTAATCAGGACCAGGAGTCGCATGGACAAAACATTTTCTGTCTTTGACCCGTTTTTTTAAACAGTGATAGGAAAATCAGAAGACTATTCAACATTTAGACAGATTGCTATTCACACACTGGAGGCAGACATTTGCAACTTTGATAAAAAAAAATAAAAAATAAAAAAAAACATTTTATTTGTGGAACATCTCTGATCTGGAGCATCTATTCGCATTAAAGTGCATTAAAGAGTTTTGGACAGAAGGCTTTGGAGAACATCTGGTGCAGCTTTTTTTTTTAGTTAACCTTTATTTAACCAGATATGTTGATTGAGAATAAATTCTCATTTTCAACAACAATCTGTTCAGAAAACATTAAAACAACTTACAACAGAAAAGCTGAATCACTGCTGCAGGATTTCCTATTGCTAAAACGACTCATGAAATCACCTGTTCAGAGAGTCTTGACGACTTCTGATCACATCAATTGGAAAAATGTTCCCTGATTTCAAAACTTTGGCTAAAGTGGTGCTTGTATTTCCAGTCTCCAGAGTGGTTTGTATTTTTCATCCTCCAGCCACACTAACTCAAAGAGTTTTTTTATTTTTGAAAAAGTTACTTGTTACTACTGAGTGCTCCTTACTACTTCAACATGTCCTTTTAGAATCAGTTTTATTGGCTGAGATTAGTATCGCAGTGTCTGCCAATTAGAACTCAATACATTTAATCAACCGTAAATGTTTCAAAGGTTTTATGTGAGGTCATCTTACCCTCCTTAATTGATCCAGAATGCAGTCGATAAAAGGTTTAGGTATCAAAAAGATAAGTTTGTATTTTGTAAACGCTTCAGATGAAGCTTTCTGTATTTGTAATGACTGATGAATATATTTGAGTATATTTCGTGGGCATGTTTGTTCATGTCATGCAGCATCTGTTAACTTTTGATGAAACACCAACTTTGAAAGCTTCTGTATTTCTCGGGAAAATCTTTAGCAAAATACCTCCTGTTTATCCAAAGGTTAAAAGCCAAAGGAGCTGAAGCACAAGACACATTTTTTGTAGACTTCGTAGACAAACTGGGCTATTTTAAACAAACCCTAATTCATTTACACTTTGCTTTCCAAGGATGTAAATTGTTCTGAAGGTCTTTTAAAGTTTTTCTGTGGATCTTGGCTGCTCTTTCACATATTTTCTGTCCAGTTCTTATTCCTGCCCTTGCCTGCATATTGTGCAGTGTGTGTGCTTAAGTTTTAAATGCACCATTTTAGTATAAAACTAACAAAAGCGAAACATGTCTTGAATCATGAAAGAGTAAGTGTGGGCAGGTGAGATAGGTAGTATTATCATTATTCCATTGTGCTTCTTCTGTGTAACCTCTGGAGACTATTGTAGGAGAGCCTTCCTGTCAAAAGTTATTGGCATAAATAACTTACAACATTTAATTTAATCCTGGAATTAGCAAAGTATTTTTTAAATGTCAAATGAAACTGAATAACTGACTATACTTAACAATAGAAAACCCAAACCTGAAGCCAACCAACCAACAGGCGAATTGCATGTAATTGTCTTTATCTTGTTGTTAGTATTCACTTCCACTTTCATTGTTTTTTATTCATCACCCTAAGTAAACAAAGAAGTTGAAGAAATTGAGGGTAAGCAGAGATTTTAAGCACCTTTATCATATGGCCACTTACAACAGTCATGATAACAAAATACCATTAACTTTAGCTACTGGAGTCGGCAGCTAAAACCTGCCACCAGCACTGCTCAGCTGGAACACACATATTTGCTTTAATCAAGGCTGAAGGGCAAATAAAAAAAAACAGATAATGAGGAACATGTCAGAGTTGGACACAAACACAATCAGCACACTGTTAGATGTGAGCACACACACACACACACACACACACACACGCACACACACGCACACACACACACACACACACACCCACACACACACACACACACACGCACATTATGAAGGCAGTCAAAGTTTTCAGTGAAGCGTTTTCACTCATTACCAAAAACATTAGCCCCAACATGTTTGAAAGTTACTTTATCACTGCTAAAAGAAAATCCTTCCAAACATCAAACATTTTCTCTTGTCCTGTCGCCATATTTCAGCGGATAATGGACTACCAGCTGAGGCCACAGCCTGCTGCTGTCTGCCGACAGAAAACCACACATAAACTTATGACTGGAAGCACCTTGTTCATCTCACTTCAGCGTTCATCGGAGAAAGGGTGGAGCTGATCAAGGGATGGTGAAATAAAAGCAAAACATTGACATAGCTGAAACAGTGGGAGAGGCAGAGGCTGGGAGCCGGATGCCTGAGCCTGAATCTATTTGTCATGTGAGATAAGATGACAAACGCTCCAAGGGGGATTTTATAACTAGATTATTTAGAGTACCTCGATTTATTTGCAGTACCTATGAGAGCCAGCTCTCACAGGGACCTACTTATCACTGTTTGAAACACGATTGGATGTTGTTCATTTGCTTAGCTGGCTATATTGAATCTTTGACTTGAAGTTAAAAATGTCAGAAATATGGATAGTTTGTGCCATCTGTCCATCCATCCTATTGCAAAAGGTAAATAAATTCCCACAGTAGTGGAGAAGACTTTAAAAAAAAAAAAATTATTTGAGGAATCATTAATACATTTGTTTTGCTTTTAATAATAGTAGAAGGTGCAATTATAAGTTTGTATGGATTCCAATTACAAATACATATTCGTATATGAATAGACATATTATCTTAACATTAAGGTCAGAATTAAATGACCAAACGGTTAAGCAAAAATACCACAAGAAGACAAAAAAAGCTCTTAGATAAAGACCAATCAAATTTCCAAACATTTCATTAATATTATTTATATAGATCACACAAATCTTATATTTAATTTTCTTCCACTAGGAGTTTTGCATCTTTAACAAATAAAATGAAGTCAAAAGCTTCTTAAATTTCTTTTGTTTCCCTTCCTGTATGTACGTATGTAACTCTTTCCAGAGGTAAAGTTGATAACATCTGTTTAATCCAAAATATCTGTTCTTTTCCAAAAGAGTGCAATAAATTTGTTTTGGCATACAGAAAAACACAGTCCTTCTGGTCATATCTGTGACCATTTCAGTGTAATCCTGAAAGAAATGTCCATTACATTTTTTTAAAATATGGTTTTTTACTATAGAACTTCCTTGAAGAAGTGATCCCTGTGAATGCTTTCTTCTTAAAATGTTACTACAAGAAAAGTAGTCACACAAAATTAAAGTATTGGCACAATGACGACGAAGGGACGCTTTGAATTTACATGCAGAGTGAAAATATCAGAAATAACGTAAAATTCAAGGCAAGGAACCAATTATGTGATAAAAGTAGAGAGGAAAATAGAGGAAGATTCCTTCTTTCTCATATAAATCATGACAGTGGTATTACAATGCGTCTTACTACACTGACAGAGTCAAATTAGTATCTTCATTATTATGAGTTTCTCCCTTTATCAGTCATACTGATTCCAAATTCAAAACTTGGTCTTGGTAGGTCTTAATATTCAAATGGCAGCATCACATTTCAAGAGATACGTTTAGAATTTCAATAGTTTAAAAATAAATAAATAAAAATTGTAGTTAAAGTTCAAAGATCTGGGCTTATCAGCTCCTTTTGTGAAATCACTACGATCAGTCCGTTCTTCTCTGCCAGTTTTGTTTTGGTTTTATTTACGAAACCACTAAATAAAACATTTTTCATTTTCCTTGCAACTCTGCTGAGTGTCTGAATTTCATATCTGGTAAAAGTATGAATTTTCTTTGCTGATGTATTCATTATTCATTGAACAAACTGTTGTTTTACTGTATGAACTCAGAAAAAGCAAACCGAACCCCTGAACCTCTAGAAATCTGTAGATAACATTTACCAGGAATGTATTTAGGAGGTTGTGTGCTTCTCCACTACAGTACGTTTTGAATTTCTACACACAACAGTGTATTTTATGCTTACAGACTACAAGATTTCTAGTAAGACCAATTAAGTAATTAACTTGTCCATTTGACAAGGCCTAAAAACAACTTTTCTAAAAAAAAAAATATTGTTGAATCCTGCATAATTTCTGATCTTTATACATAAAAAAAGGAGTCAACATGCAACATTTACTAAAATTAAAGAAGAAAGTGTAAAGCAAAAGGTTTTTTTTTTTTTTTTTACCAGGATTACTGATCCAATAAGTAAGTGAAAACCAGGTTTTTCTTTATGGACGATGGACTGAAATATCTGATGATGTAAAAAAAAAATAATTCAACTTGAATAAACTTGAAGCACTAGTAATTAGTAAAATATATGTCTTCCTTATTTCAATGTCCAAAAAACTGTTTAAAGTGTTGCTTTCAATTGCTATTCTTAGTGGTTTTATGAAATTAACAGTACAGCAATCAGCCTCAAAATTATTGTCTTCACATTAAGAATAAACTTAAAAGCTCTGCATCAATGTGAGGTTTTCAAATTCACACAGCAAAGGAAGCCATTTCCTGTTTTTTTTAGGTTTATTTTATACAGACATGGCAAAAGCCTTTCAGTTTCAAGAGCAGAGTCCAAATCTGTTCCAAGATGTACTTTCAGCATATCTGTGTTTAAAGCCTGATGGAGAAAATGAGCCTTCCCTCACTGTGGATAAGCTAAAGGTGTTTTCTTTGGGTTGCAGGAGATGATTAAGACTTATTTTCGGTCCACTATAAGAGAGAAAAAGCTTCAGATGCTGGCTCAGTTTTTTAATAAACAGGTTTCAAGGACATAGGATCCATGGATGGAAATAAAGCAAATAAACGGAGCATTTTTAATAATGTTCACGTTTATCATTTGCTATCACCACTTGTGAGTTTTCATTCTAAAAGAAATGGAAGGGATTTATTTTAATTGTGATTATTAGTGGATACCACAAAAACCATGTTAATTACATTTTAAATCTAGACCTAGTGGGTATCATAACTGTTAAACGGTGATCAAAACCTTCAGTACTCAATAAATTAAAGTGATCTTTCATTTTTTGCATTTATTTTCTCAGGGTTTACATGACGTGTAGTTGGTGAAAAGATTAGGGAGCCATCAACTAGTAAAGATTAGGATCAGCAAAGGTCCTGACAGGAGCTCACTGTATGAGATTTACCATTTTCACATCCCAAATAAGGGCCTGCCGACTGATTAGAGGAGGGCAAAATCAATACAGCCTCTTCGTTCCCATGCTCAGATGGAGCACAATGCACTAAAAGAGGGTCAATGACTTAGCACATCTCTCGCTCAAATAAATTAATAAACATGAGAGCCGGGCTGTGCTGAGGCATCTATGGCGTTTACATCAGAGAGGTGAGAATGATGGGGAAAGTTAATTCGACCCGAACTGAACGATGGAAGGTCACTTCTATTTTGTTACGCTCGAGTAATCTCCTCCTCGCTTCCAGTTTTCTTCTCCTGCCATCTCATTTTGAAGCTTTCATGGGAAATATTTGCAAATGTATGATCATTAATCCAGATGACGGACATTTCTGTTGCATTTTCTCCGTACCCAGTGTTTGACTACAACTCAAGTGAACACAACTTTCCAGTTTTTGCATTCACTAACTTGAGAAATACAGATAAAAAAATAATATGTGGGGATTTACTTATGAAGTGCAAAGGGGAGGGAGAAAAAAAAATCAAATCTAAGAATTAGAAACAGCAGTAGAGGCAGAAAAAAACCCACATGGTGCCTGCACCAACAAGAGGCAGTCATTAAACAATGTCCCGAGGAGGTTCAGTGACAGATTTAAGTAGTTTGGTATTAAAGCACCATGCCCAATTTACAAACCAGATGATATTTGCATCAGAGGCAGAGAAGTTGCAGGGTGAAAACACAGCTTAGGGAGGGAAAATATCTTCTGCTATCAGACTGATAAGGACAGCACTACTTGCAACTTTAATTCGGCTGGTTTTTCATTTGCCTGTTTAGTAAGCTCCTTACACTGTGTTTGTCTTCTCCTGAATAATGGATCTACGAGGCTAAAACTGGACATGTATTTACACTTTTGTCAGTGATTTTCTTTATTTTCAGCTCACAAGAATTTGTGTTAACTGCACCAAGCATTGTATATGTGACTGCAGTCATGTAAATCTTTGCATAAGTGTATGGCGCCCCAGTCATCTTTGATAAATGTTCTGGAACGCCACCTGACTAGATGATATCAATTCATGGGGAAAAAAAACAAAGCATGGTCGTTCTGCACAGGGAGTCTCGGTTCATTAGGACTCAGTGCTGAGAAAGCAGGATTTTATAGCATGAAACTGGGTTCAGTTAGTTAATATATAAACCCAACCAGGCAAAAACCAAAAATCTGGTTGAGGAGGCTAAGCTAGCATTCAGTCTAGCCGCGCCATTCAGCCCAACCCTTTCCACCCTCTCTGAATGAAATGACTGTAATTTAGCACGGTGATAGTGCAAGCCTCTGCCTTTTCAGCTCCATCTCTTTTCTTCTGCTGAACATTAAAGTCCACTGTTTAAATGCTAAATGGAGCCATTATACCTCTGGCTAATGAGTGACTCTTGAATATTTATTTGGTTGAAAATACATCTAAATGACATCTGAATTGTTCATTTGATGTTTCTTGGTGTCTTTGTAAAGTGACCTTGAGTGAAATGAAAGATGATTCCAAATAAAATGTATTATCATCACTAGTAGTCTAGAAAAAAAATCTGGAATTACTCTCAATGTGAACTTCTAAATCAACTTTTAGACGTCAAATCAAATCATTCAGGTAAATAACTCGACAGCTAACAAGGGTACAATAACATTAGCATACATGAGCGCTTGTGTGAGTCAATGGAGGCTGGAAATGATGATTCATATTGAAATACTGTGACAAATCTGAACTCAAATCTGTCCAGCGTGGTATCCTGCAGGCACGTCTTTGTCAAAGCTTTGTCATCTTTGTGTTGCAAACGCTGCTCTCATCTCAGTAAGCAAACAAGCTGCAAAATGTTGGCTGTGATATGCTAATAGTCCATGGGCAGATTATGCGTCAGATATAATTCATGCTGGCCAATTGTCAGTTTTCTTTTACAAATACGAATCTCCCTGTGCACCACATGATCCACAGCATCTAAATGTACTTTTTGGATGTTGTGAAAAACTTAATTTTCATCAGTCAGAACGGTACAAATACGTAAATATGTCTCTGTTTTTGTTGCATACTAGAATTGCAAGTCCACTTAACTATTTGAATGTTAGCAAACCTTCTCTCAGTGTCAGTGGGAGACAGAGGCTGGATGATGGGGGTCACATTTTTGGGTCAGTTTTTGAACTTTACCAGTTTGTTTTGTGTAAATGTTGCTAATTTCCTAGCAAACCCTCACCCAATCATCCAAAAGGGCCTCACAAGCCACGACGGAAAATAAACGTTGAAATATTACATTATGAAAAAAGCCTTAGCACCATCCCACTTATTAATTGCATTGGACTAGAAAACAAAGCCAGATCACTGCAAAAACACAAAATCTTACTAAGTATTATTATCTACTGTACTTTCTAGTGCAAATATCTCAGCATGCTTTAATTAACACAAACCTTACAACTTTTCAGCAGGATATAAGAGCTTGTTTTAATTCAATAAATCCTTAATATTGAATTTAAAAAAGTACTAGTTCTGCTGGTAGATTATTTCTCTTTTAAAAAGACATTTTCCCATATTATAAGTGAAATAATCAGGCACTGCTATAAGGAGGAACCAGTACTTTTTTTTAATCAATAATGAGGAATAATTTATTAAAAAACAAGCTCCTATATCTTGCTGAAAAGTTATTTATAAATTAATTACTTTAGGTGTACTAAGATATTTGCACTAGAAACTAGACCAAAAAGCTTGGTAAGATTTTGTGTTTTTGCAGTGTTAGAATTATAAATGAAACCAAAATCCAGTCGATGAAGTCGTCAGACATTATGATGACATTTATAATTTACCGTACTTTATTTCATTTGGCTAACGCGAAAGCGACAACAAACCATCAGATATCTTAAAATAAAACATCTTTTTCCCTGTCTGGAAGTGGTGCAAAGGAAAGTAAAAGACTGTGATTAAACACAAACAGAGTAATTGATATTCCTTGCAGGACCTCGAGGCTCTGCCAAAAGAGAGATGGGGTAAGATGGAGAAGAGGAGAAAAACGGAAATGTATTACTCAACGTCAGTAATGACCATAAACATATAAATCACAGGGAACTGAGGCCGTTACTGGGAAAATGAATCAGGCACTGCTATAAGGAGGGGGATGGAGTGTTGAGGCGAGCGCATGAGGAATGAAGGCAGGAACGGCTCAACTGCAAAAGTGGAGGAAAGAGGGAAAACTCAAAGAACAGAGCACTGCAGGGTGTTGGGTTCATTTCACAATTCCTGTCATTTCTTTGTGGAGGATTTGGTTAATAAACCCTGTTGGATGCTTGAAATTTTAACAATCCTGTTGCATTTGTCAGTTAAAAATACTTCTTCAGAATCATCTTCATCAGTTCGCTGATAATCAAGGCAACAGTCACAACACCACAACTCCCACAGATGTCAGTGCAGCCAATCAATTTGACCCACAGCGATTCAATCATGATTAGCTGGCTTTAAAAATAAATCAGAAGCTCGACGGATCACGGTGACTTTGTCTTTATTCACCTGATGAAACAGCAACACGTACAACACTGTACAAGCACCTTCCATGTTCTGTCAGTTCAGTTTATGCTAACAGGTTTTTATGTCTCTTTACAATTATGATGTCCGATACTACACTAAACCAATAATTATCAATCTATTGTGATTGCTTCCACTTTACTTTCCAAAAATATTCATACCCCACAAACTTTTTCAAACTTTTTCTGTTATTTCAAACATTTTTTTTTTTTTTTTACAGACGAACAACATAGTTGCTCTTAATTGTAAAATACAGGATATTGAAAAATAGTTTTATGTTTTTATTTTTCAACTAAGAATCAGAAAAAGCAGTGCACAACACTAAGTTGCGCAATAGTTTAGTTACATCAACTTTAGCACTATCAGAATAAGAGCAGTGAAGAAATGCATGCCACACTTTTCAGATTTTCATTTATTCTTTTTTTAAAGATGCATCATTTTCCTTTCACTTCATAGATTTCCAGTACTTTGTATTTGTCTGTCATTTAAAATACATTAAGGATTGATTGTATAAAAGATTATCATTATTGTTCTGACAGTACCCCGATATTGTGCATTTTTAGACTTTGACATCATTTCTGACTTTAAATAATAATAATAATAATAATAATAATAATACATTTAATTTGGAGGCACCTTAAAGACACCTTACAATACACACACTTGCACATAATTAACTTTATTTGTTATTTTTAAAGGCGGTTTACTATTTAACATAAACTTTTTGAGATTTATATGAAATTATAATGTAATTTTCTAAACAAAAACATACCTGGAGTGTTAATTAGATTTTTTTCAAGCATGTTTTGAGAAACCCTTGAATCTCCCACGGCAACCATTCTAGGGTGCCTAAATCCTTTCTCAAACAAAGCTCCTCTTTGTCGTTTGCCAAATCAAAATTCTTTAAAGTCATTTTTGACAGCAATTTTAATATAACTGAAAAAAAAACAGTTACTTTATTGTGCTTTTAAAATCTGATAATACAGATTTAATTATCAGATATTTTCAACTCTATGCAAGTGTTGACTAATATTTCTTCCAATACTCAGTCCTTTCATTGTCTCGTTTTGTCCCATGCTTTGTTTTGCTTTTGTATCCTTGTCCTCACCTTCAATAATCTGACTCAAAGAAGCCAACAAGGGATTTGCTTTAAGCATCTTAACGACATTTCAAGCACCAGTCAAGCAGAGAGACCGATTCATGAAGGACGTGCTGCCAACAAGCAGCACCATATGTATCTGAGTGGAACGATACAGTGATCTGTGGCATCTCAAAGAGAAATCCCCCAGGGAAAAGCTGCGACCAGCTAAAAATACCAGCAAGAAAGGAAAAAAAAACCCAACATGCTTCCAGCTTGAAGGTCTTTTCAGATGTTGACAGTTGATATGACGAGTGTCGGACAAGAAGATTTCTGCTGCCGTTTCAAAATGCTGAAAGCTAAACGGCGTTCAGCTGAACACGTACAGTCGTCAAGTACACCCACCTCAGATTCCAGGGTTTTATTTATTTTGTACTTCAGGGGTTTTAGCTCCCTATATTCTTCTAAAAATCTCCATTCTGGAGCATTAATGACGTAGTAGAGCCTACGATGGAATAGTTTGTAGGCTTGTGGTGACGTTTAAATAATTTTACAGCCTGGGAAGGAGATGATTATTAATAAGGTGTTGATTAATAAGGTGTTGCTTCTTTTAAATATAGCTGTAATTACTACAAACCGTGTTGGAAACACACTATAGATTGATGGCTTTAATGGCTCAGGGGCAATCTTATAGTGTCTCTGTGTTAAAAAAGAATCCATGTTTCAAAAGTGACAGAAAAAGTAGCATCTAGCATCTTATAGGAAGTTTTTCAAGAAACTTTCTGTTGAAATGTAAATAATGAAGTAATTTGAAAAGCTTGTTTTAACATTAACAACTTAATAATATTATATCCTGAGTAAACAACCTCAAGTGATTTCCAAGTGGCCCAATATTTTAGTTTGATTAAATTTTTCATACCATTAAGTGTAATCCTAAGTGTCCCCAATTTAGCTTTATGTTAACTTTTTAACCCCCAACCCTCATGTCACCCTGTTAAACTGCATATTTTTTTAACAAGAATCATTTCCATAAGAATAAACAATATAACAGTTATGGCAATAATCAAAAGGGAAACAGCAGCTGTCTGATTTTAGGTTAAAAAAAATATATAGCCGGTGATGAATGAAGTCGACTCTAATGGACACATAATGAACTGCATTTACACAGCAATTAGATAATGATATCATTAACATATTTAATTAATGATATTTAGTATCATTAACTAAATATGTTGATATTTAGTTTGAAATGCTAATGTCTGCTTGATAATCTTTAATAATGTTACTTTAGATAACATCATTATCTGGCTGGAAGAAATGTTCTGTGAACTGGCTGAGATGTTTAATTTTTCCCCCAAAAATCAAAACAATAAAGTTTTATGTTCACTATCTGGCAAAGGAAAAGTCAGCACTTGAATTTAGCTAAGCAAATAGGAAAGAATCTCCTATTGGACAAATACTGCTTCCTTATACAATTAAGGAAGCATAAAACTTGAATTCTGGAGCAATGGAAGAAGGTCATGTGATCTGAGGAGACCAGGTTTAACATCTTCCATGGTGATGTCCCGGTCAAAGGCAGATAAGTGATGCACCCATCATGCATAGTGTCCACTGTAGCAGCCTGTGGGCGCAGTGCTCTGATCTGCGGCTGGTCAGGTCCAGGTTCAGCATCATTATGAGGTCAGCCGACTACATGAATGTACTAAATGACCAAGTTATTCCATCAATGGCTTTTTTTCATCCCCTGGTGGCACGGGGATGTTCCAAGATGACAGCGCCAGGATTCATCGGGCTCAAATTGAGGAAGAGTAGCTCTGGGAGCAGGAGACATCATTTTCACACAGGGGTCGACTTTGCATACTGGTCCGACTCTCTAGTCATCAATAAAAGATCTTAGTGAAAAATTAATGAAACACTGAATGGAAATAAACCTTGTGACACAGCAGAGACTTATTGAAGCAATGCATGAATGCACAGCGTAATCAAAGCAAGAGGTGGTCCAACAACACATTATAGTGTGTGACCTTAACTTTGAGTATTTCTGTATTTCTATACTAAGTTAGCTTATTTCTTCTTCATGCCACTTCTGACCACCTTCACTGCTCTTGTATTTTTTTTTTTCTCTTCACCTCTGCACACACACATGCACGCCCACATGCACTTTAATTTGAACTACACCCCAGGGATGCAGCTCTCTCATGTGATTGAGAATGGACCATTTACAGTTGCTTTTTTTCCCCTCATACAGATTGTGTTAGATCCGTTTCCCCCCCCCCATCTTTTCCAGTTGTTGTTTTTAATAGAAAGCTCCCTGTGGCCTAACTTCCTCATGAGCAGTCATGTGTAGCAGTGCATCAGAACTATACCTGCATCAATACGTCTCCATTTGACCCATTCAGAACCTATAAGCTCTCCAGCCAGCCCGTCGCTCTGCCTCAACTTTCTAACCACTGCTGACAGAGGACATTTATGTCCTGTAATTGTGATTTTACATGGGAACAAGCACTTACAGATGAAGTATTGCTTAAAGTAGTTTACACTTTCAAGAAGCCCACAGAGCGTATGCTTTATATTCAAGGCATGGCTGAGCAGAAACTTTCCGGTGAGCACTTCCAAACAAATCAAACCCACAGATCCTCGCTGCTCTGCTCCTAGATAGCGACATGAGTGGAAATGTAAGTGAGTGGAATGTGCCGATGTACTTTTACAAGATTAGAGCCTGTGAAGAAGATAAACCTAATCCATGTTAGCGCGGCAAGAAACATGATCAATAAGTCAAACATTTTATTTTCAATCCAAATTACAGTAGAAAAGTAAGAAAAACTCCACTTCTGTTTTTAGTTAATTAGATTGTCATTTGAGATTAGAAAATCCTGAACTTGAAAACTCATTTCTTATTTCTGTTAGTGTCTCTTGTCTTATAGACTGCCTTGAGGTGACACCTGTGATTAATAATAAACCAAACTGTAATAGCAACATAGTTTGCTTCTAAATGAAAGTTAAAGAAACTGAAAAGCCAGTGAATATACTAGCACCAGTGGTTTTTCATACCCAAAATGCATTTTAGCAGAATTTATGATTATGGCCACCACTAGTGACCATTTAAAAACCATGTAGGTTGCAAACTCTCATAAAAACTGTTATTCACAGATAAACTTATAAATGTCTTCCTGCCCTGAGGACATAACCATAAAAGTTAAGGCTACATTGTGGTAGGTGATAAAATCAGAATAAATGTGTTTACGTGTTGAAGAATATTTCTTCCATGTAGCCTTGAATAATTTCTCATCATTGCCAGTCGGTGGGACGGAAAAGTTTTTACTACCGGCTCTATGAGACAGCATGTCAGCGGCAGTGTTTTGATCTTCAATATGCAAATAAACATGTTAGTGGATGCCACGTTTCTATTTTCTATAATGATGTTATAATTCAATTCAAGCTTCCAATTATATGAATGAAGAACATTCATTATTATAATTGAGCATTCTGTCTGCTTTTAACACAGGCCCCAATCAATATGGAGTTTATATATGATGTTGGGTTCACAATAAGAGATCAGATGAGTTTTTAAAAATAACTTTTTTCTACCAGCTAACAGCAAAATTTACAACTATGAAACAAAACTCACCCACAAGAATAATTTTTGACTGGAGGAGGGGAGATACATAATTTTAATTTGGAGTGTTTGCTTGAGTCTGTCCATCATTAGTTCTAAAAATAATTTTATGTGTAGAAGCTGATATTGATGCAGCGCAACATCTCCCGTTGTCCCGCCCTGTCAG
Organism: Xiphophorus maculatus; assembly: GCF_002775205.1. Taxonomy (NCBI): domain Eukaryota; kingdom Metazoa; phylum Chordata; class Actinopteri; order Cyprinodontiformes; family Poeciliidae; genus Xiphophorus; species Xiphophorus maculatus. The sequence goes on along the minus strand of NC_036462.1, from coordinate 6,779,133 downwards.
CTTATTTTTTCAAAAAGTAACTGCTGTGTAAGATAACGACCGATCGACTAGTGAGGGCAGAAATGTTTTGCAAAAAAGGCAAGTGTCCTAAAATTAACAGTGCCCAATTTACAAATTATAAACTCTTTCAAGTGATCTGTAATCAGCAGGGTTGTGGTGACGTTGTTGTTAAAATGTCAGAATATTCTAAATTAAAAAGAAATCTGTCCTGCAAGGTCATTATTTGATGTTATCCAGAGAAGTAAATGTAAGCTATTACCTCAATCACTGGACATGAAGATGTGTGCTTTAAGCTTGATATGCATCTTTAAAACACTAAAAAAGGAAGTAGTTAATAAAGGGCTATTTCGATGTTTCCGAATAAAGGTAAATATTTGACAGATCACAAGGTTTTAACAAAATTTCTGTTCAGTATAATATCATTTGAAATGTTTTAGCAAATGAGTTATTGCAACACATATTTTGCCATTTCATCACCAGGAGTATTTCTTTTGTGTTAGCCGATGCTAAGCTTTAAGAGAAATGACAGCTTCAGCCCCGTAAGGCGTTGACCGGCAGTGTTCGGCAATATTTCCTTACAGTGCTAACACACATCTCATCTTTTCGTCTAACAGGTTTAGGTTTTTTTTTTTTTCTAGACTCCCCAAAATTTCGCAACATAAAGAATTTGAACATGGCACAACTTTCTGCAGTTGTAATTTAGCTGAGAGAAATGCTAATGCTAATCTTGACCTATGACCTATTGCTGACTGCAACCACACAAAACGTCAAGAGACAGACTTCCTCTGAGAAACATTATGGCATTTTGACTTTGCACCCCGTATGAATTTTTAATGCAATAATAAATCATGATTCATGAATGGTATTGATAAACGTAGCTGTAACTCTGCAGGAAACGGGGTTCTGGGCCATTAATGTTTGGGCTCTTTTTGTCTTATAAAAGTTAACTTGGACCATATGAAATAAAAACATACCTATTGGAAAAAAGGAACCATCTCTATTCAGATTTATAATCTACCTAAAAATCACCAATCTCATGGATATTTTTGTATTTTAAGTGTCAGTCTGCATGCATTCTTCTAAATAAAGAATGCATGCACAGGGATGCAACATGGAACTACCTCAGAAAGACACCAGCTGATTTTCAACCCTTTTGCTGTAAGGAAGCTGTGATAAAACACCACCATGTGGCCCTCAGTCAACAGCTTAGCCTGCAGCATTTCCAACAACTTAGAGTTAATAAAGGTGTAATTATGTAGTTATCACAGAAGCTTCTTCACTTTTAAAACTGAACAAACCTCTAATGTGCTCACCTGTTTGTTTCTCTGTTTTAAAGGCTTCTTTCCTAACAACTATACTCTTTGAAACTTTCAGTTTTCTGAGTCACAGAAATTGAGAGCAGTAATTTAAGGCCATCTTACCTAAAGGTGTCTCCACATGCGAAAGTTTCCATCATGTTAGCGGTACTTACTTTGGATTTTACAGTAATGACATGAAATTTAAAACAGATTAAGTCAGATCAGCATCTGGGGTTACAGAGTCTAACACAAACTTAAATGAGTCATTTTAAAGTTGAGAAAGTCAATTAGTTCACTTGTAAACTTTGCACCACCTTAGATCAAAAAGACATTTCAGAGTTACAGATAATGTTTTATTAATTCCTAGGAGTTTTTCCTCTCCACATTGAGTACCTTCCCCATTGCACATTAACATTATTATACAGCTTAGGTGAAGAAAATCTACTCCTAAATGAAGCTCAGAAGCTCCTCGCTGGAATTAAACATAGACTCATCCCTACCTTTGCATTGGTGTAATGATGGCAGCTACATTAGCTAGGGACAGATTCTCCAGATTGCTTTGGAAGGGTATGGAAATGAGGCTCTGTGCTACTTAGCTCACTCTTTCTTTGATGTGCAATATCACAAACAGGTCTGCTAGTGTTTTATTACAGCTGGCACAGAGAGACAGAAAGAGAGTGAGAGCTGATGGAGCGATGGAAGAAATATCTCTGACAAACTGCGTTTTTGGGGGACTGCAGAGCAGGCAGTTACCTACTTGATAGGCATTATACTTTAAAGCTTTTCCTTTATACGTTTTTAGAATAAATACTTCTGACAGACTTCGTAATGTGTGTGATATGGCTGTGAAGTCTTTGGGTGTTCGAACAAACCTTAAAAGAGAAAGATTGATCAGTTATGTAAAAAAATAATAATAATACAAGGCAAAAACTTTCTTTACAGCAGAATACACCAAAAGCATTAGATCAAGATGATATATGTTATTTCCATTAACCAAAGCTTTCTCTTGTGTACAAGCCCTACCCATTCAATCAGGGACAGGTGTCTCTAGAAGTACTATGTCACACTGAAAAGACTAATTTGCTCTCCTGTGAAGGCCAATTAAGCAGAAGAGTGATGACTCCCTGCGTGCAAGATGTTTTACTCCCATCCTCCAGAAAGTGCTTCATGTTGCACGTCTTTATTGACCAGCAGCCAAGTCACCAGCGATTGCCTCGACAGGCGGGAGTGCATTACATATTTTGGGAAAAAGGGAAAATAACTGCAGCTCCAGCAAATGCCCTTGGTAACAAAACCCTCTGGGCAGATAGCATCAGGATTGAGAGAAAGAAAGGGAAGGGGTATGAAAAATGAAAGCGATAAGAAACTGGAACTGTTGGGGAGGTCATTGATGTTTAAGACATGTAAGCATAGAATTTTTTATGCTAGTTTGACTACATCAGAAAAGACAGTAGTTTTCTTTATTATGCATTCAAAAAAAATGTAGCAAACAGTTTTATTAAAAATAAAAAGCACACAAAAAAAATTACATATTATGTATGTCTGCAAACAAACATAAAACCACAGGAGTATTTCCATAAGCTGGAGGAAGGCCCAAATCCTTATGCCTGTATAAGCTTCTCTAAGCCCTGACCCTCCGATTCGAGCAGCAGCATTTTATGCATGAAAATGGCTTAAAGGCCTGTCAGGCTTGCAGGTTATGCAAACTAAAGCTCTGAATTAACTCGATAAACACGGTGAACTTAAACTATTCAAAATTATTACTCAAGTCTTCTAAAAAGTGCTTCAGGACAGCTGTATATGAGTTGTCGTGTATAAAAATGTATCCTACATGTGTTTAAATGTGAAGAAATGAGGGACATTTTGTCACAAATCAAGCCCTGTACTCACATTTTGAATAATGCATCTGTATTGAGACAAAGGGTGTAAAATTCTTAGAACTGCTGCGTGGTGACAATTGGTTTAATTTTTTATTTTTATATTGACGAACCCGAGTTTGAAATGTTTCGCCTCAATGCATATATATATGAATACAGACAGACAGACCGACAGATATACTGTATATATATACACTGTCTGGCCAAAAAAAAGTCGCCACCTGGATTTAACTAAGCAAATAGGTACAAGCCTCCTATTGGATAAGTACTGCATAGGCGATTAAGTTTGGACACGACTGTGTGTCCAAACCAAAAGTTTGGACACACATATTAAGGCAAGATGTGATAAAACACATCTTGCCTTAATATCTCATATAGCTCATATCTATGCTAATATGAGCTCATATTAGCATAGATATGGCAACTCTCCAAAGTAAACAATAAATAATGTGAACACTACAGACTAAAGTTGATTGATTAGTCAATCCATACAACCATTTTTTCATATTCTAGGCTTGTCAATAACTGAAGCCTTTGAGCCAGAGATTAACATGGAACATGAGGCAATAACTGGTAGATTTAAATGCCTTAGTGACAGCTAAAACATGAAATTAGCCACCATAGATATCATAGAGTTTTGCTTGATCTCCCCAAACTACATGACTGAGACTACCACACCAAACTTCATGTGAATTAGTTAAGGTGGACTACTAGAAGGCTCTGGAAAAGTGATTTGAAAAACCCTTGCATGTAGTGAGTCAACATCCGGCCTGTGTCTTAAAAAGTAGAAGATGCCAAAACAGCATACAGGTTCACTAGGAGTTCCCTGTTTTTATTTCTTGGCCTCAAAGTGATCAGATTGGTGGTTCCTTGTTTGCATTTTTATTTATGTTAATTTAATTTACTTTTAAATGTTACCAGTGTTACATTGCTCTTTTTAAGATACATTGGCTGATTACATAATTAGGATTCAACTTAAACCCAAACATTTATTATAATAGTATTTTAATTTATTTCTCTTGTTTGCTAAAACTGTACTTGTAGTTTTTCTTGTTGTAAGACTACAGTTAACTACAAGAAATGCCACCTTGAAACTGTTAGGAATTTGTGGTAGTGGGCTTGAACTTACAGGTTGACATGAGTTTGTGGATCTAAAAATTCAGGATTCAATCTTCTTAGATACATTGTAAGGACACCAGCTGCCTGTTTTAGATTTCACAGAGAAATGCAGTTTGATGCTTTGATAAATAATAAAATCCTAAAATATTTTCATGTCAAAAATAATCATCATATCACCAGAAACCTCCTGCTCTACCTTGTTCGTGGCTTCTCTGTTTATCTGTAAAACATATCCGACAGAGCATTTACGTCTCTGTTGACATGTTGTTCCTGTCAAACCACATGAAGAATGCGAGTAGTGGGGGCTGGTGTGACAAAAAAGAGTCAGAATATGAAAGGAGGAGCAGCAACAGTGTTTGGTTCTGGGGGTGGGTTGTGTTGCACGGAGATACGGGGAGGGCGACAAATACTCAGCTGCAGCTGACTCTAGCTTTGGTACTTTATAAAAAAGTGACAGCAGAACAAACAGGTTTGACACATTGAGCTGCTTTGAATTGCTTTCTTTGCAGTGGATCACAGAGTTGTCAGAAATACTGCAAATTACACCATCAAATTCATAAAATTATTAAGAATTTTGACACTGGATGGTTTAATGTTTAAACAAATACTTAAAATGTGCAGCAGTCCAAAAAAATGTTTGGGTACCTAGTGTTTATTAAGTATATCTCACTATACAGACAGAAAAAGGATTGAAGTTACCCTAATATAACCAGAGATGATCCCAGAAAATCTCTTTATTATGTTTAGAAATGATAAATCAAAATATCTTTCATGCAAACTTTGACATTTATGCTGTAAATGAGGCAATATGCTACTGCTTTTTTCCTTCACATTCTCTGTGACTAATAGGTTTTTTATCTTAACGTATAATATAAAAATTGTCAGTAGAAGAAAATTAAAGTAGTTCTTTGATTAAAAATAAGGTTCTGAACTATACATCCATCACAGCTTTTTATAGTTTTGCATAGGTAAAGGGTGATATGAGACTCATTAGGTGAGGAAAAACACCATGATTTCATGTTTTTACTTCAACATAAAAATCTTAAACAAAAATACATAACATAATACAATTAGTTTTATTCAAAACAGAAAAGCATCAATTATCCCTGCTGCTTCTAAAACGGTCTAAAATGTAACCACAGTATGTGACCTATACCATTTATTTATTTTATTTACATGAAACAAATAAGAACAAATAATTCTGATTTGTTGAAATGTTACTGTGCTCGTTTTAAAAAATGACTAAAAATATGAGCTGAACATAAACCTAAGTATGTAAACATTTTCCAGCAGAATGGTTTCTTATGGTCAAGACAAGTGAGTTTTACAGTTACTAATAGGATAACAGAAGTTTCACTGTTAAGCTACAGTATGTATCTTTTATTTTAAAAAAAAGTTTTATGTATTTCTTAAAATTATCATCATGTTGTGACAGTATAAAACAGATGATCAGTGAGAAATTTGAGCTTCTGCCTTCTCCCAGGGTTCTCAGTACAAACTGCAGAAGTAGATCACTAAGTCAGAAACAACCAGTCAGAGCCAGGAGGAGGGTTTTAGCGCTGTCAATCAACAACATAGCCTGCCACCAATGCTAAGGCTACTTAGCATAGCCACAGATAAACAGTTTTCCTGAAACAGTAAGTAGTTCTTCCACCATTAGCACATTGTGTAGTGTACTGTACACAAGGATGATTGACAGCGATAAGACCCTCCTAATGGTTCTGATTGATTGTTTTTGGTGCATTTTTAGAAACTGCTACAGTAGCAGGGCGGAGATAGATTTTTTCACAGATTATCTGTCTCATACCATGTTGTCACAAAATGGTGACAGTTTTAGTAAATATGGAAAAAAAATTTTTTGTAAAAGTTACATACTGCAGCTTTAAAGGAGCAGTATTATGTATTTCCCAGGCACATAATAGTGTTTGATAGCACAATCAATAAAGTATGCTACCTTCACATGTTATAAATTGCTTTATATGTCAAGCATAGCTTCAAAGGAATTTGCCTAGCAAGTGGGTAGGTTTAAGGAAAGGTCACACCATAAATTATAAATATCGATGCAACATGGAGTACAAAATGAAATTAGAAAAACAAAAATAAAAGTTGGATGAAGTTGTGCATCGGTGATGCTGCCCACTCAAATTACAGTTAATGCTTTCTGTCTTTAATTTGAAGAAATGAGCAGTTGTTGCATCCAGTCATGCAGCAGCACACCACCTCCGGTTTGGTTGGCAACTGAGCCCTGTCTCTCAGTCAGCCATGATTGAAAGTTGCCAAGGCATCTACCTCAGCTGCTAAAGGTCATTGTACTCATCAGCTGCCCACTGCCTTCCAGACTGACGGAGAGCAGAGTAAAGATCAAATGTCTGCCTGTTGGGCCAACTGTTCCAGCCTCCACAGCCTTGCGCTTTTCATTATGCTGAAAAGATTGGTGGGTAATATCTAGCAAAGCCACAAAAGTAATGATGATTCATGCACAAAAGTAAATTAGTTTGTAAAACAATTAATTCTGCTCATAGAAAAGCAGAGAAGGTTTCAAAGGTGCCTTTTCTAAAGCTTCTCTTTCAACCAAAGTGATTGGTGAGTACAAAAGGCTCAAGTAAAAACGTCCAATAGGACGCTTCAGAGGACTAAACAGCGAAGCGTCTCCAGCATCATTTAATTTTTAATCTAAATGAAAAAGGAGCAAGAGAAAAAAGTGAAGAGGAAGACAGAGACAGGAGAAGACAGAGAGAAGCAAATGCCAACAGGTCAGCGGTGGAAAGCCTCGGGCTGAGAGGCGCAGACGCAAAGCTCATTAAAAACAGACGGATTTCTCTGAGCAGAGGGACAATACAAAGCCAGAGATATCCAATGGCACTGGTCTTTTCTGTGAGGCAGGAGGATAGTCAAGGAAACCGACACAATAACAACAACAACAACAAAGACAAAAGGGAATGTGGAGCAGAAACTTAAAGGCAACGGTAGCATGGAGGATTTTTTGTTCTTGCTCTCAAAAAGATGAAACAGGAAAGAGGAAGAAAAGAAAATCCTCAGGAGGATCCATGTTGCTTGACCCCTTAACACATGACTCAGAGGGATTTACAGAGTATTTTTCTATGTTCAGTCATTCATTTAATTGTCAAAAAAGTCATACATACAAGTTTTGCAGAGGAAACAAAAAAAAGGGAGAAAAAAATCTGAAAAAAGCCATGGTTTGAACATGTCTAACTAGAGTCTAGTTGTTTGGATAGAAAATTCTGACGTTTTTGTTATAAACAGCGTTTAGGAAGTCAGTGTTCACACTGCAAAGGCCAAATCACAAGATGGCCTCCGCTGCTTGTCAGAGATGCAGGTGAGCATTTCAGGCCTGCAGATATGCTGAAGGTTAAGATGCTGATTTGAGCAGGCAGATGAATGCTTGCCCTTTGGTCTTCTGCCTTTTTATTGATTGCAACACACTTTGAGTCACAATTGCTTAAGCGTGTTTCTCTCACAGAGTTGGAAGAAAAAAAAGCTTGAAGTCGACACTTAAGAGTGTGCACATCCACACCCCAGTGGTGGTCTTATTTTTCTGTTGTCGACATTCAGGGAGCTTTGTTTAAGCGCATTAGATGAAATAAGTGAGTGTCATTGGTTTACTGGCAGAACATCACTAATAGTGTGTGTTTTTTTCCTTGTCATTTATTATTGTGTAGTGACGCTCAGCTGCTTCTAATGAGAATGAAGAGGAACATTACCACTATTGGCCAACAGGTACAAGAGGGTATTTCTCTCTTGTAGTTCACAAATCAACTACTTTTTTTCCAAATATCCTCAGTACTTTTCAAGCCGAAAGTAATTTTCCTGAGTTGAAGGACAAACATTAACAGAAGTCCTGTGATATTCTCTCTCCATGGTTTGTTGTAGTGCTACATAAGTAGTGTCTGGTGTCCAATTATTCTCTCCACACTGCTTCTGAAATCCATTAAAGCTGTGAAAAGCAGCTACAACAAGAATCAGATGACAAACTCATTCACATGAGCTTAATGGTTTCATGGGTTTGTGGTCATTATTGTGTTTTAATTTTAATCAATTATTAGCTTAAAGATTAAACATATGGATGCACCGATATAAAAGTTTTATATTAATATTGCTGTTACAGCTATAACCAATAAACATATTAGATATGTTGGTCCTCTTACACCACTTAATTTAATATCTATAGTATTCTTTATTTCTGCTTTTTGGGGTTCAGTCAGTCAGTGGAAACAAAAGTAAATGGCACAACTGGATTTGCTGCTTTGCAAATGCCACCCAATAGTTTGTCAACTAACATTGTGTCTATAGGCATTTCAGCTTCCCAATATTCTTTCATATACATATTTATTTTCTACAAAGAAATTTATTTTTAAAAATCTGCTAACTGGCAGGTTTTTCATAGTAATTCATTGTTACTTTCAAAAGAAAACTCGGGTCATAGGTCCACTGTACAGGTGTGTCAAACTCATTTTCATTTTGGGCCATATCAAAAATCTGAATGTTTCTAAAGCCAGAATGTTTCAATACATTCTGGCTTGTTGTGCCAGAATGTATTGACAAAAATCACCAAACTGTTAAAATATCAATAAATAGTTCTTTGTTTCAGTATTGAATAAGCAAAATTAAATAATATTGAACATCTTTTCACCCTGGTCAGTCCTTCCAGAATTTTCTGATTATTTGGGTGTGCGCATGTGTGTGTGTGATTTTTGTTTGTTTTGTTTTTTGTTTTTTTTGACAATCAAAATCACAGATTTTGTGGTGCTAATTTAGAAACATTTGTAAGGATTTCTTTTATATTTGTGCTTGATGCTAAATGTGTTCATTACGGGTCACATCGGTCATGGACTATAGCTGGCTGAGGCAGCTATAGTCTCAGCCAGCTGGGAGGGCTGAGGTTGGAGGGGTTGTTTTTGGCCAATTTTAAGAAAAATTTGCGGTAAAAGTCAGAAAAAAATTGTACTTTAAGTATTAATTGATGTAATTTGGAGTATAAATGGCCATATGCAAAGCTAACACAATGTGAACATTTAAAAGATACAAGTTTTGACAATGTAAAAACACCTCTACCCATTTTTGTCTCACATATTAACATTCACATAAGTTTCTTCCCTAGCTTAATTCAGGGTAGGTAGAATGAAAACAATAAATCACAATTATAAGACAAATCTATAACAGAAAGAATGAAACAATCTACAGAGATTCACCTGAAACAAACCTAAACACCTGATCAGTGAATTTTAAGGTGACTGAGAGGAGATAAATGTGATTGACAGCAGCATGCAAATTCGTTTTCCACACGATAACAAAGTAATCACTGTGAAGGCAGCAGAAAATGCACGATAAATACCCCAATTTGTTTGACTGATAGATATCTGATAAGAAAAAAAGGATTGTGCAGTGCAACCGGTCCGTCATGCACTGATCTGCTGTGGGTCACGGTAAACATCCTTCAACACAAACACCGATGAAATGTTTTCAGAAGCAAATAAATGAAATGAAATGAACTTGATCTGTCGTGTCAGATTGAGAGATGATCTAATTTGAAATCTCAGACCGTCACTGATATTAGATCTCTGTGTAATCTTATAATGTCAAGACATATCCTTAATGTACCCATATTGCTGTCTAGCACAGCCCACACAGAGTAATTCATTGTGAACACATTACTGACAGTTGAGTTAATTCACTGCATCAAATTAGCTAATACACCATTCAAATAGGGGGAATTATTGGGCTATTTCATATCAGATGACAAGGATTTTAATGATGTGATGGTGCCATTACACTACGTAATGTGCATGATGGAGAAAATATGCTGATAATCAGATTTTAACACTGGAGATGGATATCCATATCAGGATACCATATCGTCTTCAACTTAAGGAAGCCTCTTAAACTTAAGTGTTGTTAGAGTTGGAGATGTAATGATATTAACTGATGTTCAGCAGTGGCGCACACAATATGCAGGTCGATAATTTACACTGACTCAAGGTCACTTATTCTTTCAGCCAATTAACAAGGGAATAACTGCAGGTTGTGTTTTTCTGATCTAGGACCAGCTTTTCTGCAACAAAGGCCAAATGTTAGTGGAAAACTCAAAATGTATTAGCTAAAGAGAAAGAAAAGGAGTTGCATAGAAAAAAAGATCAGCAGATAAATTACCTCTCTGTGTCAAAGTAGCCCTGTGTTCATTCTGAGGACATGGAGTTTGTTTGGGCAGAAGGATGCCGAGGTTTTTAGGAAACGTCATCAAGCTGAGTTGTCAGGCCAAATGAAGTTAAGACAGACCAAACTTTAAGGGCTTCACTTATTTTCTCATCAGCTAAAGAAAGATAGAAATTGACAGAAATAAATAAAATGAGCACATATCTAAAATTTATATTGTATTTTCAACCAAAAGTAAGAGACTCATATAATTGACATTGTGGGATAGTAAAAAATAAAAGGATTATGATTCTTTTCATCATCTATCAAAACACTGTTTGGTGTTTACTTGACGTTTAAGTCTAAAATATTGTACTCCAGTGTTTAATAAAAATATGAACAATAAGTGAACTGCTCCTGAACAACTAGAAAAAAACTTTCATCTTACACAATAACTAAAACTGTCCATGAGTAGCCTAGCAAGCAGACAAGTTTTCTTCTCATTGTTGTGGCTACTTATCTTGCTGCACCTTGTCATGTGTCCTGACAAAAGTATTAATATCCTCCTTCTTCCAGCTGTTTAGGGAATAGGAACCAATTATGTTGTTGTGTTTATCTCTGAGATAAATACCACTGCAGTTGATGAACTTTGCTTGGAGGACTGAGTTTGACTAACAAAGTGCACTGTGTCAGTTTGGCCCTACCAGTCCTAGAGCTTTCACATTCAAAAATATCAGGTTCTAAAATGATTTAAACTATTTAAATCTAATCTGAAGCCTAGAACGCACAAGGAAGAAAAAGACCAAAATAGAAATGGCTGTGAATAACAAAGTAGACATATACAAAATATATACACTTTAAAACTTAATTTATTTTCACCAGAAGTTTAATTACATTATTTGGATAATTTTAGAGATTTTAAGATGCAAATTACTGTGAAATATATCACATCAAAAGACCTGCTACTTATAAATATGATGATGTTTACTATGTGGTAGATTTTATGTGTGATTCTTTGCCATTTGAGATGAATCTGGGTTAATAATTATTACTGTGTGGGAGATTTGGTACCAAAGGGCCTCTGAGGAAATTAATCAGAAATTATGTTTTTTTTAAAAAACTAATATATACTCATGTTGAAAACCAGAGATGTTATGTTTCTGTTGATTCTTCGGGATACAAGCCAAACCTGCTTCACCTGAGACAATAGGCTGTTCAAGCATGGCTTTACTTATTTTGCCCACTGCTACTGTAAAAGCATGGAGCTCAAAAAGAGGTGATAACTGGTGGCATAAACTTGTAGCTTAGCTGTGTTGTGTATTTTCCTGATATGTGTTTCTAAGGAACAGAAGTGTAAACTAGGGAGGGGTTGATGAAGCAGAACTGGCCTCTTAATGGCTGCAGAAAACTGTCTCTTCTTCACTGACTAAATTGCCTCAGAAATGAAGAAAGTCTTAAAGAAGCTTTTAAAAAGTGATTAAACGTGACTTAAAACTGATAATACATTTACAAGTGATACATTTAAATATGAGAAAAATTAGAGAAATCAATGTTTTAGAGAATACAACAATAAATTACATTTATTTAAATGAAATTAATAAGTTATCACAGTTTATTTTCCACCCTTTTTCTAAGCATGCCAACAGAGGAAAAGGTGCAGTAGAGATTGTAGTAGAAAGTTAATATAAGGTAATATCTGCTAGTTATATTGCTCTATGTGTATTCTAACTTCTTGTATATTTCCACCGGATAAAATTATTTGGGTTACATGTACAAGGTTGGAAGTTGTTTTCTACAGCTGCATCAGAACCAGACTGTCTCGCCCCATAAACCAACAACATATCATGTTGGTATAAAACTCATGTGTTGTCTCTGCCTGGCAGAGCTTTTCACCCAGACCTGCTTCATTATTGGTTGTCCTACAGGCTCTCTATATTGTGCACAATATGCAAATAAACCTGACTGAGTGATTTCATCTAACAGTGCTTGGAAATTAATTTTTTCCACAACAAGATGGGAAGTTTAACAAACAGTTGGGACTCTGTGAGATATGGACAGGGGAAAAGGGAAAGTGTATCAGAGAGATAGGACCCGGCCTTATCACAGTTTGAACCAGTTCAAAGCAGCGGCCGTTACAAAACAGGAGCAGCGGCTGAGAGATAAGATGGTAAATAAAAAAGTATCTCAATGTTACCAGCATAGATTTTAAAACCATGACTCATCAGTGTCAAAGGCCTAACTTTTAACTCTTTTTTTTTTTTACTTCAGTAAAAAACAGAACTCTGTTTCTAATACTTTCCGTTTGTGATGCTCTAAACTATTTCATGTTGGTAAAGCTAGTCTATGCAGGTCACAAGTACAAGTCAACAAACTTTAATCTTACAACAGAATGCCAAAAAAAAAATCCCCACAATTCAAGGCTAAGCAATGGACTGACAAACTGCAAGATGTTTCTTTAAATTGAGCTTGATAAAATTAAATCTTTCTCATTTGAAGCCCAAAACATTGTAGCATGGTTTGTTTTATGGGTGTCTTCTTGGGGACACGTAAAAACAATTTGTACTAATAAAATAATTGTTTTCAAGATTTCTGCCAGATTTAAAAGTCAAACAATAGCTGGAAACTATATAAATGAACTTGTGAAAGAAGTTTGAATCAATAACCATCACAGTCGTAATTTTCACCTGGAAAATATTCTCGTCAAGCAACTAATGCTGAAAACTGCAATTCAAGCAAAGTATGTGCGTCTTAATAACACTCCAAACCATTAAGCAAAATTAGTGCGGAAAATGAGCCAACAGCATTATACATTTAATATAATTAAATAATCTAAAAGTAAATAAATATACCATTTGTGGAAGGGGAATATAAAAGCTTTCCTGTAGTAATTAAATTCATTTTAAATTAAGTTGTCATAACAAATCAAACAGCATTACTTTGCAGCTAATAAATGAAAGTTTTTTACTGAAGCTCATTCAGTATTGACATTTAATTATCCACGAAAAAAGAGAAAATGCAACTGAAAAAAATATTATAGCATTTATATCAGGTACGACTATAAATCAAGTCCCTCAAATAAGTGGAATGACAACATTATTTACTTATTAGGAGCTAATCGAAATATAAAATACAGCCTGCATTTCAAACCTCTGCACTGATCTAATGGTGACCTTTTAGAAATAAATTTGCATGAACATAATAGTGCTAATAAACTTTTGTAACGCACCAACATGCAAGCAAAGAACATCCTATTTTTAACACAATCATTGCATAATATTTAAAATGTTCTTTTAATAACCACAGAGCTATTTTCACAATATATCCTGTGTTGGTTTTTCTAAATAAAGTCACCAAACAGCCACATACTGCCTGGTAGTTCTTATATCATTTTCTCATCCTGTTCTCTGAATAAAATTAAAAATGTTATAGCTTTAACTGATTAGCTCAAATATTAGTCCAGTCGGACTCAAACTACTCATCTTCAGCAAGACATGATCAAAATAAATCTTCAAGTTGTTTTTATCTCAGAGACAATAAATGTATGTACAGAATTTGACAAGATTATTGAATAAATCAAATAATTATCCACTAAAAATAAAACACGATGTTGATGGTGAATGAATTCATTCAAACCTTCCGTGTTTTTAATGTCTCCATCCTACACCATGTTTCTGCAATAAAAAGCACAGATCTTCTTCCATGGCGGTGCTAAAAGAAAAGCTAAATTAATCATCAGAGTCATTAACAATTGTGTGCTGGGCCTCACATGTCTATACGCAGCTTAACTGTGATCCTGAGCTGCTCAGTCAATTGTGTCTAGACAGACCAATATTCAAATCCACTGGGGAAAGTCAGAGACATCTCTCACTAAATTTGGAGCGTCATTTCTTACATCATTTACATTCCACAAGAAAAACTTTCGATATGTTACATGTGTAGACAAATGACTGTCTCCAGGGATGACAGAAAACAATTTTTGTTGTTTAAAAACACTGGAGCAATCAATAGCAAGATGGAAAACAAGCCCCTGTTGAGAATTCATTTTTCTCTTTTTTTTAAACTGAAAGCTGATTTGAGTTGACAGACTGTGAATGTGAGTGTGGTAAGTCATCTGGTGTCTGTCGTGCTGCTGCAAACTCCACCGTGTACGACAGATACTGTTTTGGGTCAAAGCCGCTATGTCCCACACTGTCAATCACATCTGCAACACTGGTACCTGCGGTACACCTTCACTGAAATCAGTAATTGTTGAGGACAATTCCTGATAGCATTTGGAGGTCATCTGCCGTCTACTGTAGAGCTACAGAACATAATAAAGAAAGTAGGAGAGTGATGGAGAAAAAGATTAAAAAGCATTGGACATAGATCCACTAACACTCTTCGCAATCTAGAAGTGGAATTTAACATATTTTGCTTTGTGGGAGAAAAGTACCAAGTCCAAAGTATTTACCAAACTCCTGGTGGAACTGCGAGTCTGCCGAGCTTATAATACGAACTACTTCTCAGTCCAAAGCTCCTAAGAAAACATTAGGAGCTTTGGACTAAGAACACATTACTGTTATTGAGATAATGTGCTAAAGTCAAAATTTTGGAAAGAGTAGGAGCTTCTTAAAGAGACAGTGGCCCAATTTCACAGCATCAATTTAGGAAGTCTTATTTCTTTTAAAATATGTTTTTATATCACCTGAAGGTAACAGTTACCTCTTTTAGAGTTGCTTCCAAACCATAATAAATGGACATTGACCAACATATTTGCAGTGTATAATTTTAATGAGAGGCACTTGGCAAAATGTAATGTCTGTTATTGGTTTTCACAACTGTTGACTACATGATGCGTTTATGATCTTTTATGTTTTCATGAGGTGAAGCACTTTGAACAGCCGTGCTGCTGAAATGTTTTATACAAATAAACTTGATTGATGTTTTGATTGTCTTGATTGCGCTCTGAAATGGCACTACGTTCCCAGGGGACACAATATATTGCCCCATTAAATTTAAATTTGGGATTTCTCTGTTTTTAATTATAAGATTATGTTTGTCCAATAAAACATACATTTATTTTCAGCTTTTTCACATCTTTACCAGAGGTATCCAAGTAGATTCAGAACTTTAAAGCTTTATTTGCAGAAACTCTATTTAGTGTTCCTAACATCCTACAAAACAAGAACAAAAAAATCTCATTTATTTAAATATACAACCATGAAGCTTTGCAGTAAAGGTTTTTTGTTATCAGTACCAAGCTTCACTGCCTTTACAGAAGAACACATGAATGTCAGTGCCATTAAAATATCACCAAGAGGCAATGTGTCAGCTCATATGAGAGGTCAAATGCACAATAATGTAGGACACATAAAATCTTGATGGATCACTTTTTGTCTTGTAGCTTATCTGGAATCATGCATCAACAGAAAACTTTAAACTACAGACCTGAGTGAAGATAGAGTGAGCTGCTTTTCTAAGCCAGCCACTCAGACCCTGCCAGCGCAGTGTGTGAACCCTGTGAGATGTTCTGCACAGGCTCCATGTCCAGCAGCATCAACGCAGTATCAGTGATATATGGAAGCTAAGCCGTGTCAATCTGAGTGAAGAGGTCAGTGAACAGCATGTCAGAACGTAACAGCAGTGCTCTGTGAGTGATCGGCTGTCTGTCAGCAATGACTGCTGATGTTAAAAATCATACAGACCAACAGAGTGTCACCTATACAACTGGACTTCCTGGTTGGAAACACAAATGTTTGATAAATCATAAAGGTGAAACGACTCACAGCATTCTCTGTAAAGATAAATGAACGATTTTCCTCCAGCCAGCAGTTTCTTGTAAAATATGCCACACTAATGCACCTAAATTGTACTATTAGCCATAAAAGTAATGACCTCTCTGTATGGCTTTTAAGTGTTGTCTATAAATAATACTCTATAATTTGTCCTTTGATGTAAAATATCATGTCTGGAAGGAGGGAGACTAACTGATCCTGGATATTCAATCTAAAACATGTGCCTCGTTTGACCTGAAGCCACTCTCTTCTCTTCTACAGCATGCATATTATAGATGAAATGAAAACACTAAAAGCAAGACTGTATTTGGTTACTTCGTGTTTAAAGTACATGAAATACTTAACTATGTACACCCCTTAATTTTCCACTTTTAAGATTTCCCAACATACTAAATAATGCAAAAGTCTGGTATAGCGCAGCTTTATAGGATAATGATAACCTATAAAGATAGTCGAGCTCTTTACAGTGTGCTAAGTTGTCATAAAGACCCAGCATCTGGGAAAACTTTGCAGATAGTAAATAAGTTTTCCAAGAAAAAAGGAACTTCTTTAATCCTTGCATCGCATAATCATCCGTTATAGTTAGCAAAGACTCATGGAGGAGTTTGTTTTTCTTTAAATTATAGAAACTAGTTTACTGCTGCTTTATTTTTAGAAACCTCAATCAGAAGGGCACACTAGCAACATATGACAGGAGAGAAACCAACAGACACATAGGAAATATAAATAAACACTGCATTGATAAATATGAATTTTTAATTTAATCACGATTTATTTTTTTCTTCTTACTGTATAAATTGTAGGAGGTGTACTGTATTCATGAAGCTCATGACTAAGGATGAATTGTGTAAATACCAGTAAAAACATGTAAAAAGCCGATCTGGGTCAAAAGAAGGTTCCATTGCTGTAAGGATGTTTCCACACTTTGCTGAGAATTGTTTATTCCTTCCTACTTGTCTTTTTTATTAAGATGAAAATAAAAACCAATCACAGAAACAATATTTTTGTTGTAAATTGATAGTTGTTTTTTGTCATTGTTTCATTATCTTGAGTGATGCTAATCTCATTCCCTAAAAGAAACAAACTTCATAAATATAAACTTGGGAATATGAGTAATATCGGGCTTAAATAGAAGAAACAAATACAGGTTTAAATGTAAACAGCTTAGACCTCGTGCTTACTTCATTATTTCCTCAAAAATAATAAATAAAAACCATCTTGATTAGGATCTTGAAACCTATTCAGTCCATTTCAGGTTATTTCGATTGCCACAGATTTTTTCTTTCTTGGTTTAAGTGTGAAGTACTCTGACTTTTACAGATGTGCTATAGATGTAATGCGATTACTAAGGCAACACAGAAGCTGCCACTGTTTCTTTCTGCCCTTTCTCAACAAATAAGATCATCTGTCCTCATCGACGACTTCCTTTTAGAAGGTCAAGCTTGGCGAACATTTATGCGTTTTGGATTCAAATATAAACAGCTCAGCTCGGAGTGCACATTATTTTATCCAAACACTGCAGGGACTAAAGCCGGTGAGCTTAAAATATTTTGACAAAAGTGCAAAGCTGGAGAGTAAAGGTGAATCAAAGCATATCTAAAATGTTCATTCTTTTTCTAACACTTGCTGTGGGGCTAGAGTGAAAGGGAAATGGTGTGAATAAATGAAAACAAGCTTGGTGCTTTTCTTTAGACCCACTGGCTGCTTGGACAAATAGGATAATAAAACATTATCATTACACACAGCCACCTGGGCCACATGTTTGTGGAAAAAACCCTGAGACTTGTTAGGATTTCTTTATACTTTACAAAGAATTGTCATCAAGGTTCATGCAGATCTCCAAATAAACAAGCCTGTTTTGTGTTGCAAAGCAGATGCCCAGCATGCAGTGAAGTCATTGCTTGCTCTACCCTCTGGATAAATCAGTGTTTTTTAATTATTTACTCCACATGTCCTTGCCTGACTTTCTCCCTCTGCTGTGCTTTGTAGAGTTTCCTTTATTTTTCAAACTCTGGTGAACAGTTGAGACGTTATGAGAGATCTACAGACCGATTTCAATCATGACCGCTCTTTGGGGGTGGTTAAAGCTGGTTTCATATTCTATATTCATAATAATTTAGATGTTGTGGCTGAAAGCATCGAGACCTCTAAAACTTTGCTATTAAACAGAGGACACTGTTCAGATCTTGAAGTTTTCTCTAAATCAAACACGAATCCTTTTCTTTGAAAATATAGAAAAAAAGCTACAATCAATTTATGCCATTTATTTCTAAATCAGGTATTACAAATATACCTTTGTTCAATCTGTGAATTTCATATTGATAACTGATTTGCTATGTAAATTTTCAAACTTGAATTTACATTAAAATTATTAAATATATTTAATAGTTTATATCAGCATTTTTTAGCAATCAACAAAATAAACCTGAAGGAAAACATCTGGTTCAAACCTGTATAACAAATTTACTTTGTTTACATACAACAACATGTATTAAATTTTGCAAAAAATAAAAAACGAATGTCTGTACATATGAGTTTTTTCATCAAAATAAATAAGATTAGCATTTCTATAGTTATGTTAATGCTATAAGGTGGATGATGTGTCACAGTAGAAACTTAATTCTTAGTTAAAACCCTAATTCAACAGGCATTTATCTGTTCATATATAACATTTAAATTTATTTTTTTTACTTGCTACGGTTGGATATTATGTTTACATTTGCCTTTCACCTCTGCATTTTTGACCATTGTTATTAATAATTTGTTCATTTTGATCCAACAGACTGATTTATCATTTAAAACCAGATGTTATTATCTGATCTTTATACTTACCAATAGTGCATATTCACACAAAAACAACCCAGATCAGGAATCCAACCACTGACCTAAAAATGTTCCAAACTGAGAGAAGTACAGCAGTGAAGAAGCGTCTTGTCGGTCTGATCAAAAACCTACGGCTTCTTTCAAACACACAAAGTTTTACACTCAATATAGAGACACTTTCTGGCTTGTTTGAGTCTTATAACATTATGATTACATGACAAGCAATCATTCTATGTAAGGCTTATGTCCATAACTCTTGTAGGTATTGTTACACACAATGCTTGCAACAGCCTCCATTAAACTGTTATGTTCTGTTCACACCGACTGATCTTTTATATTTTGAAATATCTGTTATGACGAAGTATTTCTGAAGGACTGATGCAAGAGGAATGTCCACTGAGGTAAAGCACTTTTTCTTTTGCTTGTGCCTGTCCATGTGCTTCACCTGTTTGCTGTGTTTTAATATATACTCTGGTTGTTTCACATTCTGCTGTGCTGTCAGACAGTTATTGTGGCCTTGATGTAATTGAGATGCACTATTTTGCCTCAAGTACTGGCCCACCCAAGCAAATCACTGTGTTAATGTGTTCCAATCACTTCCATGGCCACAGGTGTATAAAATCAAGCACATTTTATAGAAGCAGAATGCTTCAATAAACATTGTGAAAGAATGGGTCGCTCTCAGAAATGAATTCTGGAACAAAACCATCGTGGGATCCATCTGTGCAGTGAGTCAATTCATGCAGTTTTCTTGCTATATTCTACTTTTAGTAGTATGAAGTGGTAAATTTCACACAGAGGTGTCAGTGAATGTTGAGGCATGCAGTGCTTTCAGCTGAGTCCTTTGCTACAGACCTGTAAACTCCACCAGTTTAGCTCCAGAACAATGCTTCACCGGGTTTCATTCAATGGATCAGCATCCAAGCCGTACAAAACTTTACAATGCAAAGTGCTGCAAATCACATCGTCAAGGAAAAGTGGTTCCTGGAGTGACAAATAATGTATTTCCAGACAGAGAGAAATTGACGGTTTCCAGGAAAAACACCCTTTTCCTGACTAAAAGTGGTGTCGAGTGTAAAGTTTGGTACAGACAGAATTATACTGTGGGGCTGTTTTGTTCCAAGCAGAGCGAAGAACGTTTGGAAGAAACGTTAAACCTCTTGTAGTTGTAGTTTGTAGGGCGGTCTGCTTTCTGGATTAAGAATGGGATGCCACTCAGGTTCATTTAGGGACGATGTAAGAAACATTTATCTGGCACTAACAATCATAGTCCTGCAAACACAAATACTGCTCTTGAAAAACATTTGTAATATGCTTCTTTAGGACACTAGTTACAAAAAGAAGTGTGTTTTGTTTCACCAAACTCCATGCATTAACTGCATTTAATCATATATTTTCAAATGAATTAATATGTATTGATAATTTCATTGAACAATGAAGGAAGTGGAGGAAATGGTAAAACTAACAATCCCAAAACCATGGACATTTTTAGGGGGTTTTAAACATCATCAATTGTAATTTATCATAAAAACGGTAAATCAGAAATCTTACCATTCAGACAAATTTATCACGATAAATAATAAATGATAAACTATAAACCCCTAGCATGATGGCAGGTGAGCAAATACTTTAGGAAATATAATGTATATCTTAATTGACAAAGTCTTTGCTCTTCATATAATGACTGAATTTGGTTCCACCACTGGGGCAACAGGAATGTGTTCACACTGTCTAATTTGGTTGTTAAACCAAATTAGTGAAAATGGTTCAACACAGGAAACTTGAACACAGTAAGCATCTATTGAGTTTGAAGGATCTGCTCCTGAATGCTCGTTTTGTTGACAAGCACAGGCAGTGGAGTGTGATTTAGCCCAGAAGTAGTAGAAAAAAACAGCAACATTGTTTTGATTTTTACTGTAACTAAGTGACTCCTAGGATTTATTTTGCCTTTTCTTGAAAGCAGAAGATTCTGATACTATAAACCGATGTTTTGAAGCCTGTGTTATAGCAAACCTTTTTGTCTTTCTGTGTAAATTTACCTTATTATTTATGTGCTTCTTTCCTCGTAGCTAGATCACAGCAGTGCCAGAGGCTGTGGAACCGAAACCATCTGTCACAAACAAGCTGGATCGACTTGGGGCATTTTGCTTGTGTTTGCATCTTGTTGTACGTTAGCTTGTGAGTCCACCTCTGCAGTGAGTTACAGAACAGAGGACTCTGGAGTGGTGCCTCTTCATATTTTGTGTACAATTTGTGCTATTCGGATGGTGTTAGTCTGTTAAAATGTAACATGATGCAACTGACAGACAGAGCATTTAGAGTAAACTGTGAACTGGGGTGTGTGTGTGTGTGTGTGTGTGTGTGTGTGTGTGTGTGTGTGTGTGTGTGTGTGTGTGTGTGTGTGTGTGTGTGTGTGTGTGTGTGTGTGCGTGCGTGTGTGTGTGTGTGTGTGTGTCTAGGTAAATGTGTGACTCGTGTTGCAAGGAGATAAATCTGTTTACATAATCACATTATGGAACTATGACCTGAATTAAGTTTGGGGTTAAGCAAATAGTCTCCAGGAAATGTATGGAAATCAATAAAATGTCCTTTAAAAAAATAGATAGAAATATGAGTCCTGCATGCGTGTGTGTCGGTGTGTGTGTGATGACTAAAGGGGAGGGAGGAGGAAAGGAGGCATAGATTGTAGTCTTACCGCTGTGACAAACTAATGTGAGAAGAAGCGCAGCATCTTTGCCTGCATGCTGTGTAAATAATGATCAAAGAACAGCTAATTAAGCCTTCTATTGGACTAGTAAGGATATGTGCGTGTGTGTTGGCAATTTATGCACTACATAAAACACATCCACATTTGGAAACACAGGACTTTGTATCAGAATATGCTGTCATGTTATCTTCCTATGCTATACTTATCCTTATTTATCTTCTGCTTGGAAGTATATTTACAGTTCTTCATCAAATCATTGCTAAACTAGGTTTGTGACTACAGTTAATTCAAATAAAAAAGAAATAAAACAGACTCTGTGGAACCAGATAGTTTTAATTATGGAATTAAAATCTCTTCTCTTCTCTGATGTAAAGACATATTATGTACACAAATTACAACATTTTATTATATTATTCCTGCAAATAAGTGTCTCTAATATCAACAGTCTTGTACTTATAACTCTGATAACACCTGAAGCTCTTTCAACACCTGAGTTTCAACCCAAGTGGTACCTCTGGCCCTCTGTGTCTTTTTGTAGCTTTTCCTGTTTTTTTTCTAAACCTTGTTGTTGACATTGTTCTCTATACCTGCTTTACCTCGTAATGGAAAAACTGCATGTCATAAACTCTTAGTGTTCACAAATTGGAGACAGATAAAATAGTCTCCACCCTGATTTAGAGTAATAAAAATATGTCAGATGTTGACATTTTTGGTAGAAAACGATCAAAATGAAGTGTCAAGATATTTGCAAGGTATTTGCACTCATTAATGTTTTTTTTTCTTTCTAATTACAAATGTACCATTCACTACATAATAAAGAAAACAGATGATGAGAGGTCAACCATGTTATTCCAGATTGAATTTGAGTATTTTTAATTGCATAGGACTCAGATGACTATAAGTGAAACTAAATCCAGCATTATTTGGTGCGGAAATTCTTCACTTGGTCACTTTACTGGAATATAAATAAAACAAAAAACTATATATTAAACATAGACCTGACAGACTTAATACCAGTAAAACATAACCACCAGATCAAAACAAGTCCCAAAAACAAACTATTTAACCTTTGAAGATATTACTGAAATCAGATCCAATTTATTCAAAAAGCAGCATAATCTAGATTCATTTATATGCATTTACGTTGTATTTGTCAGAGTATAAATTGTGACTAAAAACGACGCGTGGAAGCATTTTAAATTCAACACAAACTCTAGCACTACTGAGGCTTTTAAAAAGTAGCTGCCTGAAGGCACACTGACATGACGGCAAAACTGAGGTCAGTTGCCATCTCAACACTGAATGAGACAAAAAAAAAGAACAAGCAATGAATAACAACATCATCTCTATAATTTATTTAGTAATTTTTCAACATGTGGGTGTTTTTGACTCTTAGTTAGATATTTAAGTGTTAGTTTTATTTGTTTAAATATAGTTTTTCTCCAAGAGTGACAGCTGAGGTGACACATTGTACAACTTTTATCTCAGTAAATCGGACAGCACCGTTTGACAAGCACTGTATCTGCAGGAGGCTCAGAGGCTAGATAACCGACTGACAAGAGGCATGACTGTCAGAGTCCCTGTTTGAGTAACCTGATTTACCTGATAGCTCTATGAGTCTATAAAGATAGAAACGACCCTCTCTGGTAGCTGCTTGTGCCACTTGGCCACGTTGCTCTTCAAAAGTAGTCACAGAGAGGGGAAAAAAAGCCCTGCTAAGCTGGGAAGATAGCTGAACAAATGCCAAAATAGGATTTCCTGTGATAAAGAGTGCATGTGGCTCTATTTGTCAGATAAAGCCCTGCATGAATTTGTCTTGTTTTCTTGCGTCTCTCCCCACAAAGAAATTCTGTTTTGTCTATCGGAAACAAAAAGCGGTCCTGCTCCAACATCAGTAAAGCAGCACATAAATTTAAATGAACCCCAGATTAATGGGCAGATTGATGGCGGAGAGAATGTTTATTGGACTCCAATTAAATAGCCTGCCTGGATCTCTCTAGACTGAATCAAAGTTGAAAATAAATTTTACTGACGAGGCAGACAGAAGTGGTTTCCATCCAGCAGCACTTCCCTCTCCTCCCCTTCCACTCATTGCTACTCCAAACATGTCCCCTTCCTTCTCTTTGAAAGCTTTTGCCAAGACTTGCTTCTTTCATGGTAAAAGTTGTTTTTCCAACATCCTCCACAAGAAGAAAAAACACATGCTCCACAAGCAGTCACTGGAATAGTTTACAAACACTGTAAGAGCCAAAACTGCACCCATTTCTCATAATTTCATGATACAAATTCTGTTAATGTGAGTGGAAATGCAAATGTGAATGACAAAATGATATGTAAGACAAGATAACAGACAAATACTTATAAAGCTATGTTTGGGTTTAGATTAAATACAAAAATCCAAGCCTCTGTCTAAAGCAATAAAACTCCAACCAAAGGCATTTTCATTCATCAGAGACGTAGAAAACAAGTCGGAGCTCCTCTGAACGCAGCTGACAGTTTTGCTGAGTCCAGCTTTTTTCTCCCCAACATGAGCTTTCAAAGGGCTTGTTATACACTTTCTGAACACGTTCTCCCTTCGATGAAAGGACTTCACCTCATGAAACTGCTTTTGTGTTTGAAAATGTGATGTTAATTTTTACCTACATCCCAACAGCTGAATAGAATTTAGCTGGACAGATTCATCACTGTGACCCCAAAACATCAAGATGAAGTCTGAGATTGTTCCAGAATGCCACAATAAGTGTGTTTATTCTGGAGGAATAAAAAGATTATTTTAGGTACGTGTAAGTGGCTTCTATTTCAGTAACAAATATTTAAGTAATTAAAACTTTAATCTGTTGTTTCCCAGCAACTTCAGTTCCATGTTTCACTTGTTTCAGGTATTTTTATCTTACCAAAGTGACTAATACATATCTCTGTATTCAGGTTAAGTTTATTTCCAGGCTGCAGTCTTCACTGTATGACGAATGTACAATTTAAACGCTGAAAAGGATGTCCATGAGTAATCACTGGCATCATTCTTACGTATTTCTATTTTATTTTGTAGGCTGAAGCTGGAAGACTCAAACATTTGAATGATTTACAAACTCCGGTTGACCTAATGTGGGTGTGTTTCGGCTTTGGAAGGACAGAGAATATATTGAGTGTGTTCGTTGTGAGGTAACAGCGCTAACTGCTCCTAACATCCTCCCTGTGCAGCCTAAAGCTCAGCAGGTAGGCTGTCATGTTTCTAAGGTCATGACACTCTGCTAAAGGTGATGTTTGGATGTTCAAAAAGGTCACAGACACTGTCTGGAAACACACCAGCAAAAGTCGACACATGAAGCAGTAATATGAGCAGGCAGCTCATATTACAACTGTAATTTGTGCTTTGCTTCTGAAAACCTCAAATTAAATCTAATAGCTGAGGGCAAAACTGAAGTTTGTGCTAATGACTGGCAATTATTTCCAGACATTCCTCTGTCTCTTGACGAAAAACGAGGTGTTTTACTCACAGCAACGTTGTCAAGACAGGATCACTAAAAAATATATATGTAGTCCTGCCTGTGGGGACATGAGTGGGAGACTGTATGTTGTAATAACAGTTACATTTTCTTGCAATTATTAAGATGTCTGATACTTTCAGTTTGAGTTCAGCGAACAAGAAGGAGGCAAATACAAAGTTTGGCATTTGCTTGAAAGCACACAGGTGGGAAGTCTTTAGAGGTCTTAAAGGATCAGAATCTGAACAAAATGTATTCCCCTCCTTCTGTATCAAAGAAGAAATGAATCGTGTCACAACAACTGACACTTGTTGACTAATCTGCTGTTATGGCAGGGGCAGTCTTTATAATAATCAATTAAATAGGAGTAAATAAATGTGTCTTGTACTTATTGTTTTTTAATCATATGGATTCTGCCAAGAAACAATGTCTGGACTGTTCCTAGATTGATATTGCGATGTTCATTTTCCTTGGTGTTGATTGGCTGAATACCCAAGAGCAGAGGTGAGGAAGACTGCAGATGTCAACTTCTCCAGTAGCACCAAGATGGCTTCCACTGTGCGCATTAATGCATATTAAGGTATATTTGGTGTTTGAACTGTTATAAAAGTTGTTAGAGGGCGTCTCCAGTATTTGTCAATTTCAACTGTTCATCTGCAGTTTTGGTTCCTATCCCCTGTGAATACCAGACTGTATCCATACAAATGACTGATTGCTAGTTAAGTGCTTTTCTAATAATTGCACATTTAAAAAACATATTTTTGTTGCTAGTAGGAAGGTTTGACAACCAGTCATGTTAGCTAAAAAAGTTTAATCTGAACATCAAACTGAAACAAAATCCTCCTTCTGCATCCTGCTTTTTAACGTATTCTCATTCTACATCTATCCAATGGTAGTTACAGGTAGTTTATAGCAAAGTCACATATGATACATAAATGACAATTAAGTGCTTCAGTGCATTGAAACTGGATACTTTAACTCTACTAACTTCAGCATTTATTAATCTTAAATGTCTAAAATATGTTTGAAATTGATTCCGTTTCACTACAGAAGCTACAATGAATTTTAATTGTGTCGTGTTACTGCCAAGGTCAGAATAATTTTCAATTTCCTGTGAGCAGTGACCCATTGATCTGTTATACAAATATCAGGTACTTTATAAAGTCTTCCCAATCTCTTCATAAACTTATGTCCTCCAACACACGCAACTCCAGCCATGTGTTTAATTGTTTGCTGGAGTTCAGATAATTAACGTTGAGCACGGACCTCAGGGTTCAAGAACAATACAGTTAAAACTGGATGAATTGCACCTTAGAGGCACAAGCCTCAATTAAAGCTCTGCGTTTGTGTTTAGAACAACATTTTCATTTGTTGTGATGGAACAATGAAATTCTGGGAGAAGAGAGAGAAACGAACACCAGGATTTACACAGCAGAATGTGCCAGGAAAGCTCTATGAAGCACAGCCAGAAGGGATGCAGCTCCTAAGACCCGGCCTTCCTCTCTCGAGTCTCCTCAGCCAAAATAATGAGCTGGCCGGCGAAGACTCCATCAAAACCAAGGATTCTGGGAAGTTCACGCTCCAACATGGGGCTCGTAGGTCAACTTGCTTACAGAGCAGAGCCACCCTGAGCGGCTCCAGTAGAGGTGAGCCAGACTCACAAGGATGCATGTCTCTAAATGACTGCCTTCAGGGGGATATGGAACCAAAACAAGGCAAGCTGGGATGCAAGAGAAGCAGGGAACGAACAGATGGGCAGGGGGAACCATGCTGCACAGTATTTCTTAGTGCACATCTTTGCAAACACACACACAAAAACAGGAAATGAATAAACACAGAGTGAACTATGTGACTCCAGCATAGGATTTTCAATCCATACAGATGTTGCAAGCCTTAAAGCTAACAAAGTGAAACTTCTTTTGGAAGAAATCCTACACCAGTTCACCACCCAGGCTCTGCAGTCACATTTCTCTCCAAGTCCACACAGACCTTCTTTCATTTTTCATCCATCCTCTGTAGGATCTGACCTTCATCTAGCACCTGTCTGTCTCTTTCCATCATTCAAACTTTGGCAGAGAAGTTTTCTTTGTAACAAATCCACAACGAAGAAACTCTCACACAGCAGAGGTTACAATGATCTTAGAACTTCAACATAAATGAATGAAGAAGGGTCCAAGTTCAACACCGCTACATGGCCACTGGTGGCTCCAGTTGGCTGAAAACATTATTGAGTATTTTTGGTCTAGTTTGTAGTGCAAATATCTCAGTGCATTTGAAATAAAACAAAATTAACTTTCAAGTACTTTTTCAGCAATATATAGGAGCTTGTTTCGATTCAATAATTCCTTAATATGGATATAAAAGTATTAGTTCTGCTGCCAGATTATTTCATTTATGGCAATACTTTTTTTTTCATGTTAAAAGCGAAATAATCTTCCAATGAAACTAGAATTCTTTAATCAATATTAAGGAATTATTGACTTAAAACAAGCTTATATATCTTGCTGAAAAGTTAGTTTTGTCTCTTTTTAAGTGAACTAAGATATTTGTACTATAAACTAGACAAAATACTTCGTAGGATTTTGTGTTTTTGCAATATATAAACGGAAATCTAGCATGGATTGCCTGTAGGTACATATAGATTTAACAGCTGAGATCCATTTACGGACAAAAAAAAAAACAAAACCTGCAGTTTGCCCCCTTTAGTGTTTTTTTAATTAAAACATCCCACCATTTTACTGATGTACACTATGAGTGCAGCTGATAACAGGCCTCATGAAGTGACTCATAAAACTAAGTGAAAAAAAATATAATTGCCCACCCTCCCTTCTCTCAAAATTTACACCACCACCATGTATGACAGCACTTTTTTCTCCCGAAGTGTCCCTTTGTGCTGGGGTGATGCAAAGTTCCGTGGTATTTAAAATGACACAAGACATAGTGGGCCCTTAATCAAATTTAACAGAAAAGCAATTCTCTCCAAGGTGACCTGCTTTGCTCTGCACCAAGTGACAGTAATGAGCAGTTTAAAACCAGCGACAGGACAGGTAACCCTCATTCTTCTCAACCGCTGCATTTCCATCACCAACAGTGACGACGCAAACAAGAAGTCTAAACTAAAACTTTACGGAGGCAAGATTTGACTCACTTTTGCTTTTTTTTAATCCTTTAATTAAGACCTGACAGGAAAAGCATCACTGCTCCTATGCTCAGATGAGCCTGAGGTAGCGCGCTGTGTGAACACAGTGACAGAGTAAATCTCCTGTCATGAAGAATAATAGTTATTAGTTAACCAAGGAATAACCTAATCACACCGAGAAGCCTTCTAGCCTGTTTTGATAAATACAACGCCAATGCTAAACCGCCGCAGTGACGCCAATGAAACGATCATAGGAGGCTCTTTCCCAGATGGCCAGCAAACATGACCTGCTATCTCTGGGATCCATTTGTCTTTGCTCCCTCTCTCTTGCTCACTGCTGAATCTTTATTGAATAAATGTTAAGGCGACCTAGGCACAGATGACACATTGCAGTCTACGAAGCAAGCCCTTAATTGAAGCCTATTTATCACTTCGGATGGCTGAGCTGCTGGTGAGGAGGGAGAAGAGGGTTGAACTCTAGAAAAGCTGCACCAGGTAGGCTCCAGCAGGTTTCCCTCATGTGATGGCAAAAATCATGTTAATCTTACTTACTGTAAGCGACAATTATGTGATATTCAACAGAAAATACATCTAAATCAGGAAAATGTAGTCCTGAAAATCTATTCCTCAACAAAAAAAAAGCACATAAGTGAGCATAGCATGTAAAAGGAAACGTGTTAAGGTGTTTGATCAGTGTGCTGTAGAGTAAGCATGTTTTGCTGCTGCAGAGTATCAGCCTGAGGGTGAATCGTCATACGTCGGTATATGTACACCTATGTATTCAGCCACAGTTTGCAACGTTACATCGACCAGGAGTGTAATTAATCACCCAAGCCCAGTGCCTTATCAATCTCTGCTGTCTGCGACATGCTCATAAAGAAAACCACACACACACACACACACATGCACACCCCCACAAACACTAACTGAGGGACTATATATCTCTGGCATACTCCTCAGTGCCTCCCAGCAGGTTTCTGAGAACAGAGCAGCAGACAGACATCCAGCCTCAGGGACAACCAGAAGAGTCAGAGACTGACTGCCTGTCTACCAATCACTACTAATACGTGTGGGTACTGCACCACCCGCTGATTGTACTGTTTAAGGTAAACTGTCAAATTCTGGCTGATGATGATTAAATTGGAATTTTACTTGAGCAGAAAGAAAAACTTGTGGATTGTTTAGAAATGGAAATAATATGGAAAACTGCTTAAACTATACCCATAATCAAAATAACCTAAATCTAAATAATTACATTTAGATTAGATTAGACAAATTCTTGTTCCTGTATAAATTTCCTTACACGTACTGTATGTTGTTTGGTCTTGTTAAATAAATAGAAGAAGTTCTAATGCTGTAAGCAAAAATAAAATGTGTCATTATGGTAACATTTGTTAATAAAACTTACAGTTTGGAGAATGAACATCTAACATCACCTGGTTTAACAACCCTGGATCAAGTGATGGCTCATTAGCAGGCTAGGAGAGGGGCTGTGCCTGCTCATTTGTGACATTTACATTCCAGTGGTTTTTGAAACGGCTCATTTCTCAGAAACCAGAAAGCAAAAACAGGCTGTTTTTTTATTTTATTTTAAGCATTTGGGCTGTTTTTAGAATCAGCAGAAACCCAAATGGAAGTACAAAATATGCAAAGTGTGAATTGTGCATAATACATGCCATTTGAAAACAGTAATTAGAAATGTGTGTGAACTTAAGCACAAAATTTAGGGATTTTTTGAGTTTGTTATGGTTTTATGAAGCACAAATTATTCTGTTAAAATTAAATGTAAAGAATATTTGCAACCAGCCTGAATTTTAAAGTCTACATACTTAATAACATTACAAAACATTTTTCCCCCAAGCTCCAGTCACCATGGCTACCTACCCACTTGGGAAACATGCATCACCCAGAGAATCAACGGGCTTCCAACCAGAAGCCAGGGTGGACCCCAAGTTAGTCCCTGTCCCCGTCCACACTACTGTAAAGATAAAATAATAAGCATTTCTTTATCCTATAGTAACTCTGTGGGGGACAAAATTAATCATTTCGTCAAATGGTTTGAACAGATCTGTTTAGTTTCACCCTAATTAAATCTAATTGCATCGAAAGACTCCAGAGTCAGAGTCAAGTCTCAAGTCAACCAGAATAACTTCTCATCAAATAACAAATCAGGAATCAAGGAGGTACACCTGATGACAGTCATTATGTGTCTGATGAAATTGTGGGTTGCATATTTAAAACAGAATTTCTCAGTCACTCCAAACTGCAATAATGTAAAGTATCCCATAGACTGCTCACTTCCCACTGATAGCACTGGAAACTTGAAATGTGTGAGTCTATGCAGCGACATGTACTGTATGCCTTCATTATTCTCACTTCTTGCATTTTTGTTATTGTGGCTCTTAACAAAAAGCAATACGAATAAGAATATTTATATAATAACGTATATTTGTTATCTGACTGCACGTACCTGTGAGAGATGCTTAGAGGGAAACTTTTGTTTCATAGTTACAGTAAAAAGAAAAAGGCAGAGAGAGAAACAATCTTCTCAATGTTTTGCTGTTGTACTATATTTAAATGTGTGTAGGATAAAGATAGGTATATATAGACGCTGGAATCATAAAGACGCAGCGTGAGGAAAGAGGTAGACAACAGCTTGAAGCCAGCAGAGCACATAGGCATATGGCAGTGGTAGCGATAATACCCAGCAGTGGGCCATTCAGTGTGGCTGAAGGCAGCAAAACCAGCCAACTCCAGTCGCAAAAAGTATTCAGAGCCACTGGGATTTAGGTGTTGTTTATGGGGATGTTTCACAGCACGACACAACAGCATGAGGGCGTTTATTGAAATCTTTAAATATTTCTGTTGCTTTGCTTACACTTCAATTCTACCTCATAAACAATGTTGCCCAACTTTCATACTTTAGTGGGGCTTTGTATGCATGATGCATTGTTGCCTGTTTTTTGGAAGAGACAAAAGAAGTCCTCACACACAGGGGAAGCAGCTAGTATGCAAAGCGACTCTGCACCAACAAGACAAAATGTATCACATTTTAGGAACAAAATTCAAAGTTGAATCAAATCAGGTAAAATGTTGTTTGAAGTTTTAAGAGTAAACCATAAAAATAAGCGGAGTTTGAAGGTCCTCCTGATCTAAAGTCCTTCAGTGTGATTTCTACCATTGCTTGTTTGTGTAAAACAGTTACAAGAAAATGGAAATGCTTCAGTTCACTACAGCTGTCAAGCTCTTCGAGTGAAGTTTTGCACTAATCCACTTTTTATACTTCTGATACCGATACAGATATCTGAGGTTTAGTATCAGCCAATACCAATCCTGAACTGACTTGAAATGTTTGGTGTTTTTTTAACTCAGACATAAATGTACTGAATTACAAATTTATTTATAGCTGATACAGATATTAATATCAGATTGGTGCATCTTTAGTGCCTATCTTTCGCTTTGAAGCCAACATTATAACTTGGTTTTCTAATACTGTTAAGCGTGACAAATGTAGCAAAATACCATAACCAGCAGACGTCAATAAATGACTTCAGCATTGATAAAACCCTTATATTTTAATAAAAATGTAGTAAAATACATAATAAATAGTTATTATTTGGCCCCCATAAGGCCATTTAGTCTTTATATTCTCATATCTGTCTTTTTATTACATGTTATTTTGTGGCCTTGGGTAATTATGGCTATAAATCCACAAAACTTCTACTTCCAGTACTGCACTCAACCAGAGTAGTTCTAAACAGGTTTGTTGGTGCGCAGCGCCTGTAATGTCTAGATTTGCTGGTTTTCTTACTGAGTTAATAAAGACCTTCCTTGGAGGTTTTCTCAAACCGAGCCACTGGCATCTTGACGTATTACTCCTCCTCTAACAGAGTCTGGGGATAAGATTGGTGTTTCACAATAACCCAGCAGTGGATTGTCGATAGACTTACAGCATGATAACAGGGAACTGTTATTAGAAATTACAGAGAGCCAGTTTCTTTCTCATGTTGGTATCAAAGGAGTCGTCATAAATATGCATTCTGGTTAAACTCTTAAATGAAAAGTCCTGGTTTAAAGTCCTTTCACTTCGATGTTAAGGGAATAGCTTGACAAGTACATATGAGTCAATAAGCTTTAGAAATTGGTCAGCAAAGTAGAATCCTTCCAATGAAAATATATTACAACCAATTATCAAAATATTATTATTCAGTGCTTTGCAAAATTAATCCTTCAGCCTTTTCACATTATCTAACAAAACTCAATTCAGAAGAAAAATGTTACGGTCTTCAAACAAAACTTTGAAATGTTTGGTGAGCTTTTGGGGTTAGCCTCTTTACTGTGAGACCCCTAAATGAAATTAAATGCAAGTAAATACCTACAAGTCTCTGAAGTAGTCATTTTATCTCAGTGTTAGTACATTTGTTGTGTAAAGTTCTCAAAATTATTATTATCAATTATTTCTCAATTACAAAATGCTTAAAAATTATGTTGCTGTTTTTTCAAAAATAAATTAAACAGGCAGTAATTTATTATATGATATGATACAATACTCCCTTCTCAGAAGTTTGATGTTTGTCTTGCATGATGATGAAATGAAGAGAAAAAGAATAAATTCTTATATGTCCAAACAGGATCTCAGATGTTTTCTTTCATAAAAGAAGGGTGTACAACAATTATGTAACTGTTGGATGAATTGCTTTGATGGTTTAGAAAACATTTTTGGTCTATTCCAAGCAACAAAAATGAGAACTTTCTTCAAAAGCTCTTCCAGGATTCTATTTAAGGTTAATAAATGGATGTGCGCAAGTTTGTTTTTGAGTAAAAAATTGCTGGATATTTGTGACCCTAGAAAAAAACATGGCTGCCAAAAGAAAAATACTTTGTGTATAATCCATAAACTTGTGGATAACAGTGGAGGGCCACACAGTTATTCCAGGGAGCTGAAAATGGCCCACATGCCACACTTTGACCACATCTGTCATAAATTTTTAACATGCTCAATCCATCATCCAAGATTTAGAGAGTGTGGCAAACTTATGAAGACATGGCTGTCCACTGAAACAGATTCTTCCTCAGCTCAGGTAAATCTGCTGACAGAATTACTATTAGGCCACAATTTTAGCATTTATGTGTCAATAAAATTTGCAGTTTACTACAAATCATTTGGTCATCACACCAATCGTGTGGAAGAAGATGTTGGCGTGATACGAGACGAAAATTGACAAAACATCATTCTGAATTCACCATCCGCACAGTGAAATATGAACAGCAGGGTAAATGAAAAGACACCCCGCATTTTCAGATTTGCATTTCAAAAATGTAAAAATAGCAGGTGTCATTTTGCTACCACTTCATAATAATGCTCTTTGTGAGGCTCGATCATAGAAAATACACTGAAGTCTGTGTCTATGATGTCACAAAATATGAAATAGTCAAAGGGATGTGAACACTTTTCAAGGCGCTAAATGTATTAGTATGTTTTGAACGCAGCATGTTTGGTATCTGTTCACACTCAGTACACTCAGCTGATAAGCAGCAGCACAAGCTAAGAGAGATATAGTGACACAACCACATGCACAGATAAAACCTCAGAGCACAAACAGAGCAGGAGACATATTCAAACAAGGCAACGCATCAATACAACCTGGAACACACACAAACATAAACCCACCCACATACACACACTGACAAGATGTCCTTCACGTAGGATCTCAGCAGGTGCATCAACTCCCCCACGTCTGCTGTGCGAACCCTCTGCAGCGTCCTGTCTGCTCCCAGCCCATCTGATTTTCTCAGCGTCTGTCTTTCCACCTTCTGATTTCTTTCAACCCATCTGTGTCTTCTACTCCCTTTATCGCTTCCTTAATCTACCGCTGTCATTGGCTGCTTGGCAAGGTTTTTGCACACAACAAATTTTCTTTCAAAATACCTGCTACATAGCAGATACAGCTATTTTTATAGACTAATGAGTTTTTTTACGGTTCAGACTAGTTCTGTCAATCGATTAATAATGTAATCAAATTAATCATACTCTTGTGCTGTGAGCATGCTTAACTTTGTACGTTTGAAATGTAACAAAGCATGTTTTCCTAAATATCTTTTATTATCTCAAACCAAACCTCTCAGTTTTCCAGATTTTTATATTCCTTTGTTTTGAGTACTAATTTAGAAATGTTAAACTGGTTGTGATTCGGTGGAAGGATAATTTGTCACTGCAGTAAGTACACTACAAACTAGCTTCGTTTTATCCAAAAGTCCATCACTGTGGTTTTTTAAGGCAAACTTTGCCACTCAGCTCATCAGTCTGACTCTTTTCGGTCATCTTTTCACGCCTCTACATTGCTGACCGCAGTACAAGACTGCACTGCTGTGAACTATAAACCTTTTATAGAGAGAGGCTTTTAGGTCAAAATACGTAATCTGATTAATCTGCATTATGTAATATTAATGCGCTAACCTTTTTAGATTAATCGCATGCGTTAACATTGACAGCCCTAATTAAAAGCCAAATTTAGTTGCTGCTGTCAGTGAAAGAAACAGATTGAGTCTGGATGTTTAGCTTTCAGATAAAAGATCAGGATTGCTTTTTAAGACAACAGAGTGGAAACGATGCCAGGCTCAGAGACAAATACAGATAACGGGATAAAGGCATAACAGATGTGACAGAGTTCATAAAGCAACAGAGGTTCAAAGATTATTCCGCTAGTTTTAGCTTTGAGAGATTATCTGCTGCTTGAAAACGGTAAATATGCTTTTGTGACTATGAACAAGCACCTTAATGTTGGCGAGAAAGCTGAACAAGCTTTTAATAGATGCGACTGCAGAGTTCTGCCATGATAAGAAAGGAGTTTTTCACTCCGTGACATATCGTTATATATCTATATATAGTAAAATGTTGCTCTTTTACAGAACAACACTCCAGAGCCGTGACAGCAACCAAAGACCTGAAGATCCGAACCAGGCTGACAAAAACAATGACCAGCACTGTCCTGAACCACTAACGGTTTTATCACAGTCAAGCAGATGCATTGTCAATGAGAGGCATTTTCAGGTTTACATGGTATGATTTTATTTTTTAGATATCCATCCATCCAATGTGACCCCCAATGGGGTCGGGAGGATTGCTGGTGCCTATCTCCAGCT
This sequence comes from Xiphophorus maculatus, assembly GCF_002775205.1. Classification (NCBI taxonomy): domain Eukaryota; kingdom Metazoa; phylum Chordata; class Actinopteri; order Cyprinodontiformes; family Poeciliidae; genus Xiphophorus; species Xiphophorus maculatus. The sequence continues at coordinate 6,743,621 of NC_036462.1, read as the reverse complement.
ACGTTCCAGGCAAGAGGCAGAGTACACCCTGGACAGGTCAACACAAAGACATACAGGACAAACAACCATTCACACACACACACACACACACCCCTAGGGAGAATTTAGATAAACCAATTAACCTAACAGTCATGTTTTTGGACTGTGGGAGGAAGCCGGAGTACCCGGAGAGAACCCACGCATGCACAGGGAGAACATGCAAACTCCATGCAGAAAGACACTGGCCGAGAATCAAACCCAGGACCTTCTTGCTGCAAGGCAATGGTGCTACCAACTGCGCCACTGTGCAGCCCATGTTTTAGATATGTTAGGTTAAATTATTTTTCTTTTTAAATAAAATCAGTTTGCTGTCACTGCTGCCTGACTGCTTGCTCCGAGGTGTTTGGGTTCTGGAAGGTACTGCACAGATGAAACTAAAGTGGCAAAAAAAAAACTTCCTCTTAGCAAACTCAACTGTGGGTTTCTGCTGCTTAAATCACTTCAAGTATAAGATTATAGGAATTTCATGCAATTCACCTTCAATCATCTGTGAGTAGTTTCTCCAAGGAGTTTTGCAGCTGCATCTTAGTTCATATGATTCAATAGCTTTACAAAAATGTATTTTCTCATAGTTTAAAAATGCAGGAATATATGTACAAGCATGTCTAAACAAAGACATCGGAGATGTTTTGTTGATTTCACAACAGAACAGACACCTTCCACTTTCTGTGCTGTAATAACACAAATGTGAAAATGTGAATTAATGTATTGGTTTGAGTGACTGAAGGTCATTTATTTTGTACATATTCTTTGCAAACTTTCCTCATTTGACGTGTAAAATTTTTTCCTGTCAGCTAAAAACAACAGATGGAAACTTTTCTACTTTTTTCCAATTTAGCTGTCTGACATCACACAACATCTCATCTGCTTCTAAATGACTTTCAGATCCCAGCTGAACTAAAACAAACAACATTCTGAGCAAACTTTCAAAGTATCAACATAGAAAATAGAAAACTGCTACAGTTTAGACTAAGCGAAATTATGGTTGAACTGTGACAAAATGTTCACATAAAGACACCTACTGATGCTTATGTGTGGCTGAGACTGATAGTGTTAACTAAAGGGGCCAACTAAGCCTTGTTAGACCAAACTGTGACAAATAAAAGGTCAAATTTTCAACAAGTTTTGGGGCTAAAAAAAGACAGGCATTGCCAACTTTACAAATCCAAAAAATGCTGTAAATATTTTAACACCATAGTTACTTATCTTCCATCATATATGCTAAATGGCTCAGTTACATTCCGAAGATAGTAGCTATGTATGCGTATAATGTCTTGTTTAGCTGACAGGGGCTGCATTAACAAAATATTTTCCGCCTTTAATCTTTTTTAAAAACGGTGACGGAAAAATTTGAAGCCAATCTAACTTTTTGATGGATTACAATTCAAACACCATTTGGTGCAGACAATTTCACCAAATGGCACAAGTTGTGCAGGTGACTAAAGTAATCAATAATAACAAAATATAATAATTCTCATCTCTGACCTGGACTCTGAACTCAATGTATCTCACTATCTGGGAGTTGACAGTGTGTTGAAAAGTAATGGAGGCTTTGGAGCGTGTCTGGTGCAGCTGACCCACAGCCGAGGGACTTCCTCCCGCTAACCTTCTTACCTACTTCTGATCATTTCAATTAGAGAAATGTTCACTGATTTCAAAACTTTGGTTGACGGCGCTCGTAATTCCAGTCTTCAGTGTGGCAGTAGAGCGATTCCTTGTAAAGATCAAAGTCTTGAGACGCTTCATTACACAGAAACTGGTGCACAATTCATGTCCATGTTCATAATTTAAGTGTGATAGGTTCAATATAAAGCTACAGGGACCAGTCTGTGATTTTTGACACTGCGGAGAAAGGATTGCATGCATTCATCTGCTTGATGAGAGATGGAACGACGAATCCACATCTGTTCATTGAATATTACTGAAAAATGAAAAGTTTATGTAATTGAATATGTCAAATAATAATAAAAATAGATTAAGACTGATCTTGTTTGACCGCATCTGTATATATGCCTCTGTGAAAAATATTGGAATGCAACTTGCAGCTTTATAATTAACATAGTTGGACAGTAACAGACTACTGCTGAATGTTTGAAAGCAGGTATAATGCCTAATGGTTACCAGTGGATCCATCAACATGATGAGACATGAGCAGTTTGGACTTGGAGGTGCCGTGGACGTGTCTTCCTTTTGAAAAAGGCATTGAGTTCTTACACTAAAAAGTGCTTAATCTTTATATTTTACTGTATTCCAGCATGTTGGAAAAACACAAAGCTGAAACTGTGCTCTAAAAAAATCCAAAAGATATGAGTATTAAATATCAGTTCCTCAGCATAATCTCATGATCTGAGTCACTTTTTACTTTTAGAATAAAAAATGCATTGTCAAATAGGGACTGCACTTGACCTTTAAAATTTTGAGAACCAGATATGTAATCATTAAGGTCTAATAGGGTTTAAGCAAATTAACATTCAGATCTTGTACAAAAGCCACTCTGAACTCTGTAAAATCTTCTTTTTTAGTTTTTATCCTAAATATCTCTGTGGTTGACAGTTCCAGTGTCGCTGTTCCTTGGAGAGCTGAAGAGGTGAAGAGGTTCAAATGGTCCCACTGCTGCTCTGGTCCCGCCATTTTGACAGTGATGCATTGTAATGGTGATACTTTCTAGCCAATACCCCTTTTATCCTGTCTGTCCCCTAGCCGGCCATTTTTCATCAAAAACATCCCCTTGTTCTCTTTGTCTGCTTAAAAATTCACACTGTCCCTTTTGATCTTCAGCTTCGCTCTCAGCTTCATATTTTGACATCTCTTCAGAGATTCGCAACAAACTGTAATGAAATTTCTTTTTTTTTTAAATCGTCATTCTACCAGGAGGTGATGCATGGCTCCAATTTCCCTGTAGTTGGAGCCATCTGATCAGCTGACTCGCTGCTGGGTCGGGAAACAGTGCAGGACGGCCTTTAGACCCGGGGGAGGTAGTGAGAGAGACTATGTGAGGAAGAGGATGGCAGAAGGAAAGACGGTAAAAGAAAGAATTTAAGTCCAACTGGAATTTGAGCTGCAGTGTTTTGTCATGACGTTCTACTGACACGAATATAAAGCTGGAATAGCTAAGCTTAACATCAACTCCAAGCTTGATGTAGCGCATGTGGAAAATTGTGTTTAGGTCCCTATGTATTCCACACTCTATACTTTCCTCTTGCTTTGAAAGCAGCTCTGTGTCCCAAAGGACATCTTTCAACCAAGTGTGAAAGAAAGTAATAGACCAGCAACTGGTAAACCAAGATCAAAACCAAAGTGGGCAAAGAGATTAACGGAAAATGTAGCAAAAAGGTCAATTAAACGCAAAGATGTCCGCCTATATCTACTGTGTTGACTCAAAGGGGTAGCACTATGTAAAATCAACTCTTTTTTTAGCTCTACATCATATTATAATGTTACTTGGAGTGTTGCCCTGATTATTTCATGCATGTTTGAGAAATCAATTTTGTCTCCATGGCAACCATTAAGCTGCGAAAAACATCCTGGTGGACCTAGCCCCGCCTTCGAGGCGCAGCTCCACCTTAGACTAGCCGGCAGCAATTAGCAAACACCTGGTGACACTAGTTACTTCTCAGGGCAACACTAGTAAAAACATTTTTAAATGATTACTGGAAGAGCCATGTTGTGATGACTTCCTGAAGGCGGGGTTCCAGAAAGAGGAGGAATTTTTAAAGAGACAGAGACCCAATTACAAGGCATTAAATTATGAAGTTAAATTGATTTCAAGTCATATTTGACATATTTGACACTTTTATATATAACTTTAGGTAACATAGTTACTTGATTGTGTGAAAAAATGTTACTATGCGCCCGGAAAATGCATACTACTGCCCGTTTTATAGCCACAAGATCCATTATTAGTTTGTCAGTTTGACTCAAACAAAGTCATTTCCATCTGTCAAAAAAGAAGAAAACTTTTTAAAGTCACTTCAAGCTGTTACTAAAGCAGTTCTCAAAAACAGAACACAGAAAAAGGAATGCCTTCTCCAAAGCAATGTTTTCATTTTTTTTAAACTGGTTTGTCTTTCGTATCCCTTCCTTGCCTTCTTAAAGTCTTTGAAGCTTGCTTGAAAATGTTGGTTTGACCACAGGATGCTTTTTCTGTACTTCAAAAGAGTGTCTTTCACCAGATAAAGAAAAGAGATCCATTGCACAACTAAACATCTGGAGGCTGTTAGTGAAAAAAATTGAAATTGAAGTTCACGGGAAAGCTAAACAGGAACATTTTGTTTGCAGAGGGTCAGAAGAGTTATTGTTCATGTAATGAAACCTCCAACAGAGGGAGAGTGAAGCCAGTGTGCCTTCACACACCAGATGTCTCAAGAATAATGTTCTGTTGAAGTTCATACCTTTGCTTGAGGCAAACAGAATTCATTGAAGTAGAAGTTCTTTTAAACTTGAACTTCAACTTAACATCCAAGTAAAATCTGCCTGTGTTTAACAATCAATAGACAAAGTTCAATCAAACAGCTCTTATTCAAGACGCTGAAGTCTTCTTTGATGGCTGAATTATGAGTATAATCTCATGTAACCGTTTACATTCGATTCTGCCATAATTTTAATGACTTAACGTGTGAACAAGCTTATTCACATATGATTTTAATTTAATTTATTTAATGGAAACACAGCAATTGAGAAATTAGCAGAATATAGACAAAGACTTGTGCACATTTGTAATGAAAATACAGCTAGTTGCTGATCATAACACTGAACTGGAGTATTTTCCGAGGGTTTTCACTTTTCCAACAGAAAAGTTGGAAAAGTTCAAATTTTTAATTTGATTCTTGATCAAATTAAGAATCAATCTTAATATGATTCTACAAATTAAGATTTGTAGAATCAATACAAAGCAACAGCTAAGCAGTTTCTGAAACACTTTGTGGTGAAACAACTTATCAAGTAGCTTCATGCTAGTTTCCCTTTAATTTGTCACCCATCTGTATGGCCATCTGGCCAACTGAAGTTCAGCTGGAAATGCTTCTCAGTTCCAGCACCCTGCACCTCCTCCTCTTTCACATGCCTCTTTCAAGTTTTAATAAGATAACTTTCGCCAATTTCCCTGCTCACATTACTTATTTATTTCATTTTTTCCCATTTCTGTTTAATCTCCGCCGTCGGGACACTGGTTCAGTCTGTCGACGAGAGGCCGACTGAAGTCAGGAAAGAGGCAAACACAGAGAGAAGAGGGGCTCAGTGATCCCTGTCTGGTGCAATCGTCTGTGCTTTAATGAAGTCCAATCTGTGAACGCACGGTGGTCTCACACCCCGAGGAGATCATTGGCTGTCCGCGACACAGCAGAACCCATAATGAGGGAACAACTTCACTGAGGCTTTTGAACTGTCCCATAAAAGACAATTGAATAGCTTACCGCCCTTCCTTATGATCCAGCACAATGGAGTGTCAAAAGTGATAACTGTACCTCTCCCTCTCTCTCTGGGGTTATCAAGAAAACAAAGACGAGGTTGAATGATTTTATGTCATCCCTGAGGTTGCAACAAAAGTTCACTTTTAAAATCCAACAAACTTCTGTTTATTTTAGTGGGACTTTATGTGACAGGAAAGGGGAATAAAATTATTTATTCGCAAATGCTTTGGGAAATATGATACGTGTATGAAGCCTCTGTTAAGATAATGCCACTAAATAAAATCTAGTGCAGTCAGATGCCTTCAGATGTCACCTAATTAGCAAATAAAGTCCTTCTGTGTGTAATTAATATCAGTATAAATTCAGCTGCTTTCTGAAAAACTCTGGAATGGCTGCAGAGATCCAGAGCTCAGGAATGAGAACCTGGGAAACCTTTCCTGTATAAAAGACGTTGTAGAAGAAAGTCATTGCTGAGAGTTTTGTTTGAAGTTTGCAAAGAAAAAAACATGCATGAGATACTGCAAACATGTAGAAGAGACTCTGGTCAGAAGAGACCAAATATGGATATCTGGGCATTAAAAGAAAATCTTCTATGTGATAAAAACACCATCATATTTTCTATTAAAAATTAGATTTTTTTTCTTTTATCTTCTGCACAATGAAAAATACATTTAATATTCTAATTAGAAGAATAAAGTGGTCTGTTAAAAAATTGGATCCTCGAATCATTTTAATTAAAACAAAAAATAAATTACTTATAAAAGAAACAAATTTAATAATTTTCTACAGTTTTAGGGTTGAACACCTTTGTGACTGAAAAACAAGAACTTAAATTAAATCAAATTCCCTTTGTTTTTAGCCAGGTTTTATGGAAAACCGTGCCCAGTTTATGTTTGAGCAAGAAATGCTGAATGTTTCCAGTCTGTTACTTTCAACCAGCAAAAAAACTTGTATTAATAAAAGAAAAATACTTTGTGTTCTTCAGTCTTATTCTGTTCCATTGGGGGGGAAAATTAATCGGTTGGTAAAAACAAATAAATTCCTAAAATATTTCAAAAAGTACAAGTTGGTCAACTTTCTTGAACTGTGGTTGTAGACAGCAGAAAATCATCCAAAGAGCCATAAATGGCCCCTGGGCCTCAGTTTTGACACATCTTGTTTAGATTAAAGCACATTCACAAGACGGTGCAAAGTCCAAATCTAAATCAAAATGAGAATCTGTAGAAAAATGGGGAAATCTCTGTTCATTAGATGTTCTGCATCCATTCTGACACAGGCTGAATTATGCTACCCACGCAGTTTCCAGATGTCTACAGATCATATAAACATAAAGGCTTTCATGTTTAATTGAAAAGAATGAAAAATACTCACTCAGGGAGATTGAATAGAAAAGCATGCCACACTTTTCAGAACTTTATTTATAAAGATATATTCCGTATCTTCCATTTCATAATTGTAAATGATGTTTAGTTCTATGATATCTAAAAGTGATATAATTTATTAAAGTTTGTGGTTGTAACATGACAAAATATTAAACAATACATCTGTAATTAATACTTGTAAAGAGCATCTGCTTTAACTGAACAGAAAGCTTGTAGAGAAAATAAAATTCAAACATGAATCGCTAATAATACACTCTTCACTGAGAAGGTTCTGCAGTATCACCATGTCAACCTGTGCTAACGTGATTAGAAGTAATTAGCAACCCACTAACACTCCAGAAAGACCATTTTATGGTTTGCTGTAAAGAGAAAAAGACTCACTAGTGTTCAACAAATACACAGATTAATGTTCAAATGATTCATGCTGAGGACATTGGAAAAACTTTAGTTCAGTGCCTTGAAATCCGACTGGAACTGGAAATGAGCTGAACAATGAATGTTCCGCCATTAATTTGTTAAAATAATTAAAAAGGAGGGATGTGTTCAGAATAAAAAGAATATGTAATTATCCCTTAAACCTTGATATACTAATTGAGGAAGAGCGTTTCGTCAAATTCTGCAGCACATAATTAAAAGAAACACTGAGTGAGACGCATATATCAAATACATTGCTTTGTCCTTCTGTTCACATTGCTCACACTCCCCATTAATCTGGTAAAGATACCTGAAAACTTTGCCTAATTAAAAATATGGTGACTTACAAATTTTTGTCGAATAAAATTTTTGTGTAAGCTGAAATCAAATAAATGTTTACGTTAACATGTAATTGTTAAAATGTTAGCATGCTGGTTTTTCTCATCCAGCGATATACTGAACCTAATTAACAATCACACGTAGCCTCAATGAATAGTCAAAGTGTTTTTCTCGAAGAGATGGGAGAAGAGAATCCAAACCGTATTAGAGTACTAAACACATGAAATAATTGAAAATGTTTTTCATTACTAGAGAAACACTGTCGACCTTATCACAGCTAAATTGACTACGCCCGCCATGATACTGCTGATATGATTTGAATGTTTACTCATTAAATCTGAACGACTGAGCAGGGAGAGTTTGACAAAACAAAATGTTGAGCGACATTCAGATTTAAGACTCTTCTGCAAGAAGACAGAAACTAGAAAATGATTTTATCCAGCTTCACTTTTGCAAGAGAATTCACATCTTCCATCAGACATTTATTCTGAAAGTGTATGTATTTTTTTCACTTATGTAGGTTTTGGCTAAGAAAACAAAAACACATGCTTTGGCTTTTGAATACTTTCGTTTTTCAGTGCTAACAACGTAATAAAGGGTTTGTTAACACACTTTGAAAGAAAGATGGACTTTATGAAGGACAGCCATTAAAAGCACTTATGAAAAATATAAAATGTGTATAGCTGCAGCTTTTATAAAGCATATGCTGAATGCAGTTATGCTCTTCTGCTAACTCATGAATGTTTAGAGAAAATAGAATTATGTAACTTTGGCAGCTAAGATGTGAGAACATAAAATTGTATGTGAAGCATAGACTTTATTAGAACTGAATAAGTGGCAGGTGCCTGAAAATGCAATTAAAATAAAAAAAATCTAATAAAAAGAACATATGGAAATAGAAATACACTGAATATGTAAAATATATTTTGAATATATTTTACATATTCAGTGTATTTCTATTTCCATATATATATATATATATATATATATATATAATATCAAAGAAGTGATGCAAGCAACAACATTTATCACGTCTCTCCGTCTTTTTCGTTTCTTAAAAGCAAACTCAGTCTTATTCTCATCCAGCAGTTTGATACTTTTAATTCTAAGTATTTCACTTAAATTACCTTAAATTACCTTCTCTAAAAGCTATTTAGATTCTTATGGCATTAAAATAGAATTATAATACTGAAATTGCTATTCAGAAAAAGTCTACCTTTACATACACATACATAAACAACAGGAGTGTTTTTCAGTCATTACACTCCAGGTGGCAGCGACTGTGTTCACCCTGTAATCAAAGAAACCTGCATTGTAAGAGGTGCAGCTCTTACTCAAGTACCACAGTATATTTATCAGACAGAAGCTCGGCTTTTATCATTCCATCATTTCCTGATGGAAGAGGGGGAGATGGATGTTTTTCCCAGTTTGATAGATGCTAATGGACACTTAGAACCAGTGATAAGATGTTGTCTTGTAATTACCTCTTCTGTTTTGAAAAACAACCCAAACAAAATTGAGTGTATGTTACTAATGGATTCAAATGTAGCAACAAAATGCTACACTTTAGTGCAGTGATATTTAGTCATTATGGGACACAAAATGCTTCCTTTGCTGTTCAAAAACAACATTAAAAAGTACATGAATTATTTCACACTTACTGTAAAGTTTTATTTTAGATTCTTCTTTCAAGATGACTCACTTTCTCTTCTGAAACATTAAGTAACTAATCACTAATCTGTAACAATTATTTCTTCTGTCATATCACATCCACAAAATTCTAGAAATTTGAATGAGATTCTACATCATAAGAAGTAACTGAAAAGTGTGTGATGGAACAAAGTTTTGCATAATTTTTTCCAAATAAAATTCTGAAAAGTGTGGTGTGCATTTATATTCAACCCCTTTGAGTAAATACTTGAACTTAAAATTCCCCTGTCGACACATGTTCTTTACATTCAGTCAGTTTGGGTAAACAGTGATGTCTTGGTAGGTTTATAGTTCCATACAGGATGGATACATCCAGAAATTGTGAAATTGTTTTATAATCTAATCCTGCTTTAAAATTATCTTCAAAATTTGAACTGCAGAGAATGCCATATACCTAAAGAAAAGTTCATTACTTTAAATAAACTATTTTAGTTCCTCATTAATCTATCGATTATTCTGATGATTAATTAGATTTAAAAAATTGTTGCATTCTGCAGATTTTTCATGCAAGTCTTTCTTTTTACGCAATATTAGAAATATGTAAAAACATACAGTTGGTGTTCAGATATTAATCTTCCAATCTTTTAATAGCACATACTGGTAATTATCAAGAGATATTTTAAAACTTCCTGTCAACATTTTTTAACTCAAAAGCAAGGCGAGCCGCTGGATGAATGACTGTCTTAGCGTCCAACCACCGGGCTTAGCAAGTTTTCTGGGGGAAACCTTGTACTTCTAACATCAACATGTGGAAAGCTCAATCTGAATTGAGATCTTTGCCATTTGAGGAGCTTTGAGTAGGACGTTTGTACAGACAAAGTTGTCTTTCTTTGTCCTAAATGCAAAATGTATATGTGTTTTGTACAGTTTTGACTTAATTACTGCTCTGTGTGTGTTGTCTTCCCAGCAAATGGATTATTAAATTACTTGACGATTATGTCAATAATCTGTTCCCCACAATTATTTGTTTCAGGGAAATTGGTCACATGTGAATTCTGTCCAGTTCTCAACTGTTCTGTGTATCAAGTCCAAGTACCAGATACAGACAAGCGCATTGGTCCCCAAAACCAGATTGTTACATTTCTAAAGATGGGAATAATGCCTTATCTTGTCTGAGGACTCAGTCATACATACATACATACATTCACATTCATATCCTGAAGGTGGTAAGCTACATCGCCCTAGGCACCACTGAGCCCTGCGACCACCAACTGGTGAGGCAGGTGAATTTTCTTGCCCAAAGACACAAAGACTGATATGAAAGGAGCCGTGGTTCGAATAAGACGAATCCCCATCTCCTGCTTCACCCCACAGGGACAAGAAAATATGTTAAACAAGACAAGCCACTTTATTCTTAAAAACATAGCATCAGTAATTTATATCAGAACAAATAAGCCTAATAGAGATAAAGAAAAGACACAAAAACAGCGAACAGGAACTGCTAAATAAAACCATGAAATTATCTCACAAGCACAAAGGCCCCGAAAACCCAGGAAGCAGCGGATGACATTTAACATACCCATGTGAGATGAGGCTCCAAAATCTCTTTGAAAAACTTTCTGATATTTATCCAATCTCGGTGAGTGGGAGTGTGTGGGAAGGGCGCGTTTTCTCATGCTGACCTCTGAGAGTTTGCTGACACAACCCTCAGAGGGTGAATACCAAGTGCTTTAGCTGCAGGCAAAGCTCTACTGGTTCATGTCCTCCAAAGCCTGTTTTCAGCTTCCCCCCAGTCCCTGCTTCTTCCCCCCCACTGCTCTTATTCAATTTAAGAAAAAGACAACAGGATTTGAATCCCAAAGATATGACCTGCTTGTCAAACAGAACCCCGCTGACAACTATCCCTTCTTTTTTTGTGCAAGTTCACCGTTAGCTTGTTGAGTCAATGTGTTCCCAACCTGAGTTCAAGTCAAGTAACCTTTTAATGCTGATCCCTGTCCATTGCTGTTGCATCTCTGGAGCTCGGCTTTACAGGAAGGGGAAGTGACAGTGTGTGAGAGCTGATGGTGAGGGACGATGGGGGCGCAGCATCCCCGCCGGGTTCGGGCTGCAGCTTTTTCTTTGCCTGGGGCGCCACAGTTCAGCGGAGAGGATGTGCTCAAGGAGCCAAATGAAATTAATCACCGGATACTGGCTTTGGTTTTACGGACACGGTTGTAGCCGAGTACAAGCTATCCTGTCTGAAAAGGTCAGTGGTGTAAATACTGTGGATGGTGGTGGTGCGGGGTTCTAACATCCACAAAAGGCCATGTTTGTATCACAGTACACAGGCGACAACATTTGTTTGAGTGTTTCTGTGAAAAAACGACTGAGCAGGTGGGTGTCATTGGTTATCTTTCCATTGACCATAATTAAACAATTTCACATTTGGAAAAACAAATCTTCTTAATGGAAACACACCAATCGGTTTATCATGATAACAAATTTTGCTTAATGATAAATTGTCCCAAAAGTTTTTGCAATAAACAATAATATTGTTGTTTTGAGACCATTTTCAACTAATATAATGGTAATGGCATTCACAAAGATCAATTTAACATGAATTATGAAGTCTCTGTAAACAAAATCATCCTTAAAAAAGGGATAGTTGAGACCAAAGCACCAGACTGAAGACTTTAATGGTCCAGGTTTTGGTTGAAAGAAAAACGCTAAATTATGCAAATGGAAATTATTGAGCTTGTTTTAATTTATCATGGGACTAATTGAATAATTGATTTATTGCTTATTGCATCAGGCCTGCATGCCAATTTCAAAAAGAACACATTTTTCAATAAAAGGTTTTGTCGTTACGACGTGGTGGGGGTGTTCAAAATTCGAAATAAGTCAATTCGAAAATGACTTATTTTGCTAAACTGCAATGGAAACACTTTTAGCATCTCACAAGTCACATGATCAACTGCCACCACTGTAGCAAACTGCAAAGAAAACAACAGGAAGTAGTTGGAGGATGATGGCGCAGCATGTTTTAATGACTTATCGCATGAACGTTATTCACGTTTGATTTTAAGTGCGTGTCTTATGTAATGAAAAAGCCACAATTTCAAATTGTTGACAATAGAGGAATATTGACAAAATTTTGCGCACATTTGTAATGGAAATACAGCAAGAAATTTCTATCCCTGAGTTTGACATTGCACATTAAGCCATGACATAGGATACTTTACTTTCCTTTTACCATCAGTTTAGAATGGCTCCGACTCAGTGTGTGACAAACTGAATAAAAGATATGTCCCAGAACATCAGCTTAGGCACACCAGGAGGCAAATTGCAGAAAGGTTTTGTTTAATTCAGTCTACAAGAAGAAATCACAAATCTCTGGAAAAGCCGGATCAAGTGGTTTTGCCTCAGTTATTTCTTAAATGTGTTATTTTTTCCTCAATGGGTCAGACCTTTCCTCAAATACATGTTCAGAAATTACTCTGCTTGATGCATTTGAATATAAATTGTTGATTCATAACCCTATGAACAACAGAGAGCCTTTTCCTAGGCCTGTAAAAGCACATGCAGGCACCATATTGATTTTCTAGCACTCTCTCTTTCAAACAGCTTTCAACCAGGTGTAAAACTTGGTGTTCTTGTGTGAACCAAACAGAAAAGAAACTCAGATTAACTCACAAAACACCCTAAGGATACGAGAGTTAAAAATAAAAGCAGCAGGAAAGGTGAAAAGGAAACGGATGAAGAGAAGAGGATGACCCAGGACCCAGCAAGCATCTGTTTTGAATCCCAATCATGTATCTGCTTGAATATCAAAGCTCAGCCTTTGATGGACAACCAAGACGAAACGGGAGATGTGGGGAGATCTCAGCTGCTAAAATAATGAGGCAGGAAAGAAGAGAAAATAATTGCAGATGCATCTTTTTTACCCTGAAAGATCAAGAGAGAGGGAGATAAGCAACCTTGTGAGTGCTTCACAAGATCCATGTAAATGTGGATGATGTCGCTGCAGGGAAATGGATATAAACCTAAAATGTAGCATCTAGTTTCAGTGAAGTTTTTTGTAGTTGTGAAAGATTTAGCAGGATGTGTCCCGCTAAAACTAACATGTTTTTATTTTTAATTTTTTTATTTGTCTGGGTTTTATCCCACATTTTATGTCTCATTTCTTCTGATAACCACTTGGTGCAACATCAGCTCAACACTTTACTCTTGTACCTGTGGATTAATTAAATCTAGTGACTCGCTTCAAGGCATTTTTGTTGCCAATGATAATGTAAGTGAGCAGGCTCTCTTGCAGTCACAGCTGAGTTTCTGAGGATCTCAACAGGAAACCACAAGGTTATTAGGCTCAACTCGTAACCACGGCTGCCTCATTATTTCTCTTGGAGAATAGAAATCCCAACCACCCACTCCGATGGGAGTCCTTTTAGCCAAGTCCATCTAAAATGTTAAATGTCAATGACTGACCAACAGTATGGAAAAAGATGAAAGTCCTCTTACATCAGTAATAACCACTTTAAAGGAGAGATACTATTTAGTTCCCTTTTCTCTTTCCGTTAGCCATCTTCCCTTTCATAGTGAAACCAGCCTCTTCATCATTCTTCTTTAAAGAAAAGGCTGAATAAAAAGGAGGGCAGGGGACCAGTAAATATTCTCATAAATGGGATTTGATTTTACTTTCCCCTCCTACATTCTTCTCTGTTAATTAACATTAACTTCTTCCTCTCATTATTATATCACCGTCTCAGCTCCGTCTGGTCCGTGTGGCACAAAAGGACATCATAAAACGTCGCGAGTATTCGCACCAGTGCGCTTGAAGATCAAATCAGGCTGCGCCATAAAGAAAAGGCACCAGGCTGTCTCGCTCATAGCACAGCAGCCCAATGCAATTATCAGTCCGGGTGATAATAGAACTCATAGGGAGGTGTAATGGCTTTTAGATTTGCACCTTATCATCATCATCATCCCAGCCAGGGCTGTAGCAGGCCAGCTACATTAGCATTCAACAGCGTCTGCATCTACACTGTACATATATCCCACTGTGAGAACATTGAACATTGTTGCGTTTCTTTGGAGGTTTTTTTTTCCCCATTTAGTCTTTGCTTGCTGTTTTGAATAGCTGAAATGACGTAGCGACGGAGAGGCTGCAGGCAACCGTATCACGTACGGCAAACAAATCAGCACATTATCCCTCTTCACCTCTCTCTAATCCACACACAGTGGCGATAGCAATATAATCACCCAGTTTGATTGTGCAGTCTTCAGTGTGGTGAGTTGATAAATGCTGAAAACATTGAAAATAAATTGCCCGGTATGCAAAATACAAAGCCACACATGTCTGAGCTTGCAGCAAAGAAGAAACTGAAGACATTCTTACAATGGGGGGTGTAATTGTTTGGTCATTATTTGTTTCTTTGCAGCATAGTGTATTAAACATAATGGGAAAAACAGAAGAAAAGCAATTTGTCCGGGTGGAAATCATAATCCTTCATTTCTGTGGGGGGATTATGATTTATGTTTATGCTGCCATTCTGTTTGGTTTCACCATAAAATATGAATAACATGAGAAAAAATACTCATGGATACGACAACCAAAGCATATTTTTTATATTCATAAATTACTCAGAGCAAAAAAACTGCAACTGCAATTGATAACTTCCGTTTCTTTTTCTTTAAATCTTTTCTTTGGCACTCATTCGGTGCAGCGGAATCAAATGCTGTAAAAATGATATTTATTAATATTGCATACCACGAGAGAACAATCTTTAAATGCAACAGGTCACAAGGAAAGAAAGAAGTAGTAAAAATATGAAACATAAAGTGAAAGACGTTTAGCAGAAAATGGCAGTCTGGATATTGGTAGAAGAAGCTTCACGGTCAGTGGTGGAACCTGAGATAGACAATATGACTTACTGCCCAGGGTGGCACACACTGAGGGGCGCCACAACGGAGGAGAAAATGATTTGAAATAATAATAAAATTAAAACAATCTTTAGTTGCATCCTTAATGACTCTGCAACTGATTATTTTCACACTCAGGAATTATTTTTCCAACAGAAAATATTGCTGTGCATCTATGTAGATGATGACGCTGAACTTAGTATATTATTTAAAATTGATGTTTCTGCTAAATTAAAGGGCAATTTCTGCTCTTTTTTAAGAAGTTCAACAGAATTCATCCAAAATCTCAGATATTTGAACTGCAACTCCATCGCATTATTATTTACTGAACAACGATGATTCAAAAGAAATGTTTAAATACCTTTATCATAACTTGGAAAAAAAACATGATTTTTTGTTACTGTGTCACTATAGATTAAGACAAGAGTGAAAACGATCTGTCACTCTGCCTAAGATAAACATTTTTTTTGTTGTTTTGCATATTTGTTTTATGGGAAAGTGGGTGTGCCTCTGGTATAGTGTTGGTCAGCAGAAGATGGGTCTCCATTTATGCAGAGACTGCTACTGAACATGTTGGACGTGCAGTGGAGGAGAAGAAATTAATCTGGATAAGCAAAAAATGATGATACAGACGGAAGTACTGCTTCTACCACAAGGATATGAATAAAAAAATCTGAAAGGAGGGAAAAGAGTGAGGAACAAGCAAAGAAAAATAACCAACAGAGGAAGCGGAAGAAGAGGATGTTGTTGTAAATTAAATTAATGGAAAAATGAAGAAAAAACTAGCAGACGGAATAACAAAGGACAAAACATCACACTTAATGAAAAGAGAATGAAATACAAGCGTAAAGAGAAGGTACAAAACATTAAAAATAACACTGAGACCCCAGAAAATTATAAATTTTGCTGTATTACATAATTTCATGCTTACTGGAAATGTAGCCACTGATTTTCTACAACAAGCCACACAGATTACTTTGTTTACAGTAAAAGGGGTTGAGCTTGTGTTTCGGACGCATCTAATGTGTGAAATGGTCTTCTGTCAAGATAATTACCTGAAAGCCTTTTGTGCACACACACACACACACACACACACACACACACACACACACACACACACTGGGAGGAGAGCACTCACTGCTGCAGCTCACACTGCTAACTTTGTGTTCAGACATGGCCCAGAGAAAGTGGTTCAAACAGCCGCTGCAGTATAATTAAGGTGTACTGAGAATGAATAAAGCACACAAGTAGTTACTGCACTTTGATAGCAGCTGTACTGGAAGGCTTTAAGTGAAAATGCTGTTTTTGAACATGTAATGCAAAGATTTCCTAAAAGGCATAAAAAAATTTAATGTAATCAATTTAGGGCTTGAGATTTCTCCTTAAACAGGCAGTGGAGAATAAGCAGCATTTAAAATCCTGTTGTTGTTTTTTTGTTTGTTGCTTTTTATTGTTTCTCTAAGAGACTGCCATCATAAGAGCAGAGACGAAACCTCAAATACACTTTGAATATTTTTTTCACTAGTTAGAAAACACTCAAAAATAATCGGAACAAATTGACAAATTGTTTTAGAGGACTCTGCAGCACACAGAGCGCTCAGGGCCAAAGTAAACGGATTTTGAAAGTGTGAAGCGTTTCATTTAATTCACATGGGAAACCATCAAAAACCATAATCACCCACTAGACTAACAAATTAGCTTTTCTATTCGCTGAATATGAACAGGCCTTCAAGAGATCTGGGGTCAGAGACGGCCATGGCAACAGAGATGGAGACAAACTCTCAGATTTCTGTTTAAAAGTTTCCCAATTTTAGGTAAAGAACCATTCTGGCAGTATTGTGTAACATACAGGATGATAAGAAACACAAACAATGCTTATGTCTGCCAAAATATTCTGGGAGAAAAATACCATCATGTACCCTGTGGGAAGTTCATGTAAGGGTCAGGTGATTCACATCCTGAAATTTACCTTTACTGTATATTTTGAAGCATAAGGAGCTGCAGCTGCATGGGCAGCAAATTCCCAGACTGAGTAAGCTCCAGGTTGTATCTCAGCTGGCGTGGCTGGATTGTAATTACAGGAATGTGGAGTAAATCTAGTCCCGGGTGGCAAATGTTGCAACGCTCTGGGCTCAAGCAACTGGAGAACAGGCAGCACTGGAAGGAGGCAATAAAGCATCAACCCAACTGCTTCAGAGATTTTTTTAAATTAAAAGTTCAATTCCCTTTACAGCCTTTATAATTTCTATATGTTGTAAAGAATTTTTATGTTACTGGCTAGAAAAATTTCATTCATTTCATCCAAAGATGAAATGTCTAACATCTCCTCCCCACTCAGTGCACTAGGAGTTTCAGCTTGTGGTGCACAGGTTACCAAGGGTTATGTGGGAAGTTTATAGGTGTCAGATCAATGATCATGTTTTCTGATTTTCACACCCTTGTTACCTAAAGGCACATGGGAACAGTAAAAGACTCACTCTGACCTATAAGAAAACCTAATTGCTGTTTAAATGAAGACAATAAACTGTTAGGCACACGGAGAGCACTGCTATTATAGTAGATGATGGCATTCCAAGGAACTGGATTGGCATTCAAACAGAGGATAATGAACAACGCTGCACTTAAAGAAGAAGTGTCAGTAAAATGCAGGTTTTTTACGCTGCAGTTTTCAGACTCACTCGTCACCTGCCTGAGTTCATTACACAGCATAGACAGCATGAATTTCCAGTCCGGTGTTAATTAGTCAAACTCTAAATGCACCATTTATTTTCTACAACCTTGTTTTTCCTCAACCGGATGAGCTGTTTAATTGCCTATTACAGAGTCTTCGCAGAGAACGGGGAACTTATATTTCCCCCCAGTGTGTCGGCTGAAATGGTATTGATGTGCGTGTCGCCCTGGGGAGCGAGCTGGATCACGTTTTCACCACCTGACACTCACCAAGCGTGGTGAACTCTGGCATATTAATTGCACCCATGTGCACCATGTTGTCTAACATCTCCTCCCCACTCAGTGATAAACAGAAGATACTTAAACTTGTTTTTAATTATTCTTGTTTAAAAATGATTCAAATATACAGTATATATATATATATATATATATATATATATATAAATTTTGCCAAATTCCAGTTGTTTTAGTTATCTAATTAAATTGCTAGTTTATCATCAATAAGTAGAAAATTTCCAAATAATTTCAGGTAAAGGAAAAATCTCTGATTGAAAGCAAAAAGTCAACAAAATGAAAATAAAACTACAGATGAAAGTATCAACAATGGTTGTTATGCAACTCATAATGTCTCATAAAATGTCACCAATATGTCTTTTAGCAAAACTAACATAAAGACCTTATAGAAGAGGAAAAATGACGATGCAATCTGTTTCCATAGAAACGTTTTAATCTATTTGGAATAATTGAGCATAATTATCAAACATTATCCTAGTCATCAAACACAACTGTTTGATGACTAGGATAAACTGAAATGTATGTGATTGAATTGGAATGATTTTTTTTGTAAAGAGTAAAGTTTTGTAAGATGGAATTTGCTGTGACTTGACAACATAGAAATAATCTGAATTGAATCAAATCTCTTGACTGACATGCTATTTTGAAGACAACAGTCTGGAGTTATTGTTATGTTTTACCATTTCTTCAGTTGTTAAAGTTTACAATGTCTTGCACTCTTGCAATATACTCTGGAATCTCGATATTTGTGGAGGCTATGGACCACTCTAACACAAAAAGGTTAAATACGCAAATAATTTTCTAGCAGCTAAAACAAGTTTGTATTTTTCCATGAGTATTGCTCAATGATTTTCAATAAAATAAAACTGGAACATTGAATGTGACTGCGACCTTATAACACCAGGCACTGTCAGTTATTTAAAAATATACATTTCTCATGTTGCCCAAGAGCATCTAAGGATCAGTCATGGACATTTTCCAGCCATGTTTAGTAGAATGTACAATAATTCAAATCTTGATTGTTATCTTGTGGGAAAATCTTGACAGTCAGTAGTTCTTCAGCAGTCTTCTAATACTCATAAAAATCATTCATTTAATACCAGAATAATCCCCTAATAGGAATCTTTTTATCCACTGTTGACAGAATAATTGCTACCTCTAAAACATTTTTAAAAAAGCACATTTTCATTTATTTGCTATTCTAAGCTGATCAGTACATAGGAACCTTGAACTGATCGATGTTCTACGGGAGTATAAATATGAAGTAATAGAGAGAACAAATTTATTTAAAAATGGGAATAAAATCTGATGCTCAAGTAAGACAGAAATGTGTTGATCTTCATAAAATGGCTGCCAAGTTTATTTTACTTGGCCATATCAAGAGTGAGAACAAGAACTTAAAGACATAAACAACTGGAAATGTGACAAAAAAGACTGGGCAGGAACCCACATTTTTCTTGCCAACTCATAAAAGGTAAAACAGGTTGGAAAAGTGCGACAAAAAATGGATTTGGGGGCCAGAAAGTCCTAATATGTCCAGAACTGTTTATTTTAAGGTTTTTCTATATGTACATGTTTATCAGGGGAGCCAATGAGAACTCATTCTCAGGATGAACTTAACAATACAAATTCAAGGTCTGAGTCTTACAATCAAAAGCAAAATGCTTATGCTCTGTTCTGCCTTCCTGCCAGGTCTTGCTTTCACTTCATGGGAGTGTATTCCAGACTTAGCTGAGCCCAGATTTCTGCTTGCTTGGACAAAATTGAGTTAAACGAGCCTCTTGGGAGAAAAACTAAGATATTTAAATATGTCCAACTTTTTCTATAAGCATAATAAATGTGAAAATTACTGATATAACATTTCAAACATTGTCTTTTATTTTTTCAGTGTAAGTTCTGTAAAATTGGGAGTTGATTAAAGCAAAGCTTATAATTACTCTGTCTTTTGTGAAAATCTAAATAAAACACCAATGTATTAGAGCACTTTAATTCTGATTCTAGCCATATTAGCATACATATAATTTCACTGAGCTCAGAAAATGAATAGAAAACAAAACTTTGTAAACATTAGTTTGTTAAATAAATATTCTTATTTCATAAAACTACTGATAATACTATAATATGATTGTGTATTTATGAATGTAGAAATGTTATTGTATATGGGTATGCTTGAGAGCATCATAGTGTATCAGACAAGTAGATTACACTTTAAACGAAACTTTAAATGAAATCTTTAAAAAAAATTGTCTCTCTCTAAAATTAATGAAAATGGAATGAAAATGGAATATTTTAATACTTCATCTGTAATATGATTTATTTGTAACTGTAATGTCTTTTTATGTAAACTGACCCTAGGAAAAATAGCTGATGCAGCATGCTGCTGATGCTAATGGGGATATCAATAAACATAAACATGTTGGGTCATAGTTAATATGAATATGTGCATCTTGCCTTGCTTTAATCTTAAATACTTTTACTTCAACCATAAAAACTCCTGATCTTGTTTTTACTGTAACGCCTCCTAAGACCAGGTAAGTTTGGAAGAATAAAAAGAAACATAGAAATAATGCTGCATCTTAATGCATTCTGACACTTGCAACTTTTGTCTCCATCTATCATGCAGGTAAGAATATCCTTAACACCAGAACAGATGTTGTTTTTAACTTATATGAGAAACAATTTTGTGAACATGACCGCGATCTAAAACAGTCTGTCTCTCTTAAGTCCAAGTATCAGATTTATTTTGCTTTCCATCAAATAAACACTAAAATATGTCTGTGAAAGTAATTTTATTGATAATTAGACTTGCTCAGCACTTTGATCAACTTTGTTCTGACTAGAATCTGTCAGAACATACCGCTTGTTTCTTTTTAGTTTTTGTAATATTGCTTTATTCTATAGCAAAATTACAGGTAGAAGATAAACAATGCTCAGGTAAGGACAGAAAATACACCCATTCAATCTCTAAGAATTAGAGCAACTTGAATCTTTTATGAAAATAGAAGCCAAAGGAAGACAAGTCAAGACTTGACTCCTGTAAATGATTAATCTGTGACTGTTCTGCAGAGGGCTGTGAGAGACTAGATGTTAACACCTGTAAGGCATTATAGATTAATAACTGTTATTTGATAAGTAATGACAGACAAGGTAATAGCTAACTCAGTCTGGAGATGTCAGATGTGCTAAATGTTAAATAATGTGCTAGAGCTTTTGGAAAAGCTGCCTGAACAACTGAGAGGAGACATTGATTGAGGTAATATTTGAATTTTTCTCACCGCATTGCACAGAGCCACAGAGGTGATTATGTACTGACAAAATCTTCTCAGTGTAAAGTGCCACAAGAGTATTTACTTCACAGAAGCAAAAGTCACAACTTAAATACTCAAATCAGTAGAAGTGAAATACACACTATGTTTATCAGAGCTTGCCATATTTTTGTGGAAAATTAGAAAGACCCTTTTTAATTTTGACCATATTGCAGGAAATTTTCATAACAATTGTATATTTTTTTTTTATTTCATCACTTCAAAAGATATGATAGATGTAGGATAAATTTAGAGAGTAAAATTTCAATAAGAAGTCTTCCTCAGGGCAGAAATATGTGCTCTGAAGATGATGACATCTTTCCATCAATGACGACACTCGGAATACAAATGATAAAACCTTTTCATCATCTTCATTCATCGGATTTTCTTTCTTCTCTATTGCTCGGCTTCCTCAGCACTTACAGGCTTACCAATGTTTTACTCATGGCTACTGAGAAGACGATGGATTCGTCATCTCGCTCAGGGATACTTACACTGTAGGTTCTGAGGAAGAAAGGCTTGTTTTAAATTAAAAGCCTTGACTCAAAGTTTCCCAGATAAGTTGTAAACTACTCCTCCACCTCCTCGCACATCACAGTCCTTCACATCATCTAGATATTTTCTAAAACTTAACAGCCCACAAGACATATTGGGACTTACAGGCCAAGGGAGAGTTTGATAAAACCTTTTTTGATTAAACGGTGAGCAAATGCTTAGATGATGTGGTATCACAGGTATTGGTTTGACTGGTAAAGATGATTAAAACGCCTTAAAATGAATTACTTTTGCTGCAGCAGAAGAATATCACATTGAAAAATATAGAACACAGCCTTGAATTTAAGTGCAAAACAAACCAGATTGATTAAGGGTAAAATCCCTTTAGATTAAATATACAAAGTGGAGTCCCACTTATTTGCAGTTCAGGATTTGCAGGGTTTTCTGTGTCTAGTGCCAAGGTATTTCTGCTGTCTTGTGTTTGACCTATTAAAATAGGTGGTTGTAAATGTTTTAGAGAGAGTCTCAAGTATTTGCAAATTTCAGCGATTATGGTTCCTAAAGATGGAGTTTCCTGGAACATCTAACTGATTCAGGACTTTCTGCTTCCCCGGGGTAAAGATATGATGTGACACATACTGTACATACATTTGTTTCAGCCATTGGTCTGCACTAGGCTGAATGAGGTTCAATGTTTATTTTGCCACAACACAAACTGTCAGGAATGTCTTCTTTAGCTCACCAAGTCTCTATAAAAGACATCAATATGCCAAGAAAGCTTTTTCTACACTTAGGTAGATTTATCTTACAGACAACAGAGACCAGCATCCATTTAAATAACTATTTAGGTAAAATAAAATTATACATACTCAAAAAACAACATTTGCCTAACAAACATAAAATGCTTAAAACATCAAGGCTGGACATGGATGTAAGAGACTCTGTAATCTCAAACAAGTGAGAAGATAAAGGCATACTTCAGTTAAGACTTGTTTAAGAACAAAATAGCAGTCAGGATGAAATTGTTCCTTTAACATTTTGTCTTCAGACTGAAGACGTATGAGCTCATCAAAAAGTATGAGTGTCGTTATCAGAGAGTCGAGTTCAGTGAGTTTCTCTCCATCAGGGACAACTTTCCAACAATGACACTAAAAAAGAAGTTAAAATTGTAGACAGTGTCATCATAATGACGTCAATTTGAACATGAGACAACCAGACAGCCATTATAATTGTAAACATATGAAATGTTCTCAGCTCTACTTGAACTTCAACTGGCAGATGAGGCTGTGATCACATTCTTCTGCCACAAACGTTCAGGGTGTTTTTTCTTTTTGAAGAATGATGTGGAGAAGCCACTTCTGCCCATCATCATGTGTCGTCAATAATCTAATTCAGAGAGTCAGTTTCTGTATGGCATCGTAAACTCAAAATGCCTCTTTATTTGATCTTCCAAAAGCTTATGATCCAAAATGTGGTCAAATCGACAGAGAAATACTTTATCAGACACAAAATCAACCTTCTTCACGGCGTCTCTGACTTCAGACATAAATCCCACAGAAAAGCTCTGGGCTGAGCTGAAGAGAAGAAACCATAAGAGAGAACTGAACTGACAGTCTGGAGAGATTGCAGAAAGAAAAATGGTCAAAACCTTTGAAAGGTTATAGGAGAAAACTAAATGATGTCCTGTTGGCAAAAGAGTCTACAAAGAGTCTACAGCAGTGGTGCAAAACCTTCTGGCACCAGTGATTCTGGAAAAAGAATGATTATTTTTAACAATTCCCCCCAGATTTAATGAACAATTTTCTAAAAATTTTAATGTGAGTTTATGGTGCAGGAACAAAAGATGGACTCATTTCAGAGCTTATTATCCATCTTTACCAGGAACACTGCACATGTTGACAAAGCAAAATACTTTTCTAGGATTGTAATTCTGCTGGACTTTCTTTACTAAAACCCAGGAAATATAATGCACATATATCATCCTTATGACTAGCCTGTGTAATATTGATGTAAGTGAACAAAGGAAGGGAATAATACCAGGAATAATACCAGGAAATGAAACCTATTCCCAGTGACAGGCAAGGGCAGTGTGATAACAAAGTGGACACACAAGCCATTGCAAGCTGCCATGTTTCTTTCATTGTTCCTCCCTGCCTCATGGCTTACCGCACCATTACCCAGATGATTCATTAAAACCTGTTTAACAGCTAAAAAATATGCATTTTCCCCCAGTACCACACATTTAAAGTGTGACACTAATGGGCAAGCAGATCCACAAAATATAGGCAGTATCTGTAATGCTGGTCCAGACTGTGGCAGCGCATAGTAATAGCTGTTTACTGCTCCTCTCTACATTGCTGGTAAAAATGCGGCAGATATTGCCTCCTTTAGAAAATCTGAGATCCATATCAGGTTAGAGAGCCCTGACCTGTGGCTGCCCAGCTGAGAGCGCCGGATATCTACATACTTGTAATCATGCATATCAGTACACATCAAGCATTTACTCACACACTTGCACCAAGAGCTACTCCTGTATGCTTTCTCTGGGTGGCTGATATTTGAATATTTTTAATATATACCTTCAGTACATTCAGAGCAGGATGTCTTCTGGATATAGTGCACACATACTGGAACAGCTAACCATTATTTTTGCCCAACATGGAGCAAGTGTAGTTAATAATCAGTGGTGTGAACAGCTAACTAAAAAGTTAGTTGAACTTTTTAGGTACCATTACCGCTAATGC
Organism: Xiphophorus maculatus; assembly: GCF_002775205.1. Lineage (NCBI taxonomy): Eukaryota > Metazoa > Chordata > Actinopteri > Cyprinodontiformes > Poeciliidae > Xiphophorus > Xiphophorus maculatus. The sequence goes on along the minus strand of NC_036462.1, from coordinate 6,718,980 downwards.
TAATATAGCAACACCGTATTTAACAAGCTAAGGCACTAACGTAAATTCAAATTATATCTGCCCTTGAAAGACTACCAACCCCAAGCCCCAATTTAATTATGACATAATTTACATGTTCTACGTTGCTCTTATATATTTGGTTTATCTTGTTCTCTATGCTACGTGTTTTATTTTGTTCCAGTATATTACTTGTTTGATATAAAGTTAAACAAAACAGGAAATGAAACTGCTGCGTAGACATTCTTTAACTACTTAAAGATATTTGCATGAATATAAATGTCGAACACAGTTAATAACTAAAACTTCGACAGGTGTGAAAAAGCTGTTTAGAATTTATTTAGTGCAAGCTAAGTGTGCTAAGAATTTTCAAAGTTAGGAAAAGTGCTAAAGCGCTAAACAAAATTTGCTGAACTACTAGCACATTAGTGGAAGTGTGTCCACCACTGCTAATAATTTATTTAGTGACATAAAATAGCAATGCTAAGCTTTGTACTAAAGTTTTAATCAACTCTTATCGACTTACTTTTCCTCCAACAGACCAGACTTTATGGAATTACTCTAAAATGATGTAAATACTTGTTTACAATTTCTAAACATTTTCTTAAGACCTATTTGGGCTTTCTGGAGGTTTGTCATCCTTTCGATTTTATTTACCTCTCAAAATTTTAGTCTGAATCTTGATCCAGACTACAAGAGCAAATCCAATAAACACTTGACACAAAGAAGATCATTGAAAAACAGGGAACTTTGAAAGAAAAGCATGGAGAAGCTTCAGAACGCCTGAAGAAATGTTTATTAAGATCATTCGGAAAGCACACAGGAGACTCAGGCTAATATAAAATGGGGGATGACTCATGGTGTTTAAACAGTGCTGTATAATTTCATGACATTTAGCTGATTACAAAGTAACTTCAGTATTTGTGACATTAACATGGATTCTACACGGTGCCATGCTGACACCTTAGTGGCAACACCAGCACCGACCCTCTGCTTTGACACAGCAATCCCTGCTTTCAGGCTTCACTCGATTGAGTATAATCTGCAGGATGAAGTCATGCACAGCAGTTGTTAAGTGAAACCTTTTTATTTCCTCAGCACATCAAGTGCAGCTGTACTGCCCGGCTGAGCCAGGCTTTAAACTAGAAAAAGGCCATCTCCGGACTTCTGAAGGAAAGGACACTGTGAGACTCAGATATAACAGTGGTGGGATTTTCAGAAAATAGCCAAATAAAAAAAGAAGGGTCTGATTTTCTAAGTACAAAACAGCTTCTATAGTCTGCTCAACAAACCGATTAGTCTGGCTGTGACTGTGTGGTGCATCTTGAACAAGAAAGTGAAGGTTTTTGGGTCACTGCAGGGCTGGATGTTGATAAGATTAATTTATGCGTCCTATCTATTCCAAGTCAAGTCGATTTATATATCACATTTCAGCAACAAAGCAGGCCAAAGTGCTTTACATCCCAAAAGCATCATACAGTCACAAGCTGTGAAACAAGCAACAAACATTACATTTTGTCAAATGCAAATCGATTATCCAAGAAATAATCAATTTAGAAAGAATGACTCAAATAGTCCCTGTCTATTTGACAGTAAGGGTCAGTAAGGGTATACAAGATATACAGTAAATTTTAAGCTAAATAGTTTTTCTTTTTTCAATGTGATTGTTAAAATCACAATACTGTCATTGTTGTGCCTTTCTAAGAGTGACAGTAAATAGGAAAATGGGTCAGTATTAATTAAGTCTGATTTAAAAAAGGATAAATGACGCCAACCATCGGTAAACATGTCTAAGTCATCAGCCCGTGTTGCACAGGAAGCATATTTGGCATGTTTTTATGCAATCAAACTCTGTTCCACCACCACATAATGCAGTTGTAGAACAAGTGGAATAATCAAATCAACAATGGCAGCTTTAAATACCTCTGCAGACACACTTTAAACATGGCTGAAACAATAAGATGACAAAAAAAAGATAAAAGAACAAAATAAATTACAACCTGGGTTTGAAAACATACAAAAATATAAAACTCATAAAACGTTTAATCCAAGATATTGTTTTCTGAAGAGTGCTGAAGACGTCTAGACACGAGTGGCTATAAGATACATCGTCCATCATGCATTTAGATCAGCAGCAAATGGTAGGGAAATAAGGTGACCTTTTTCAAATAGGGGGTTCTGACGCTTAATTATAGTGACGTTATCTGGGAAAACAAGTGCTTTTAAACATGAAATAAACATTGTTTTAGTGTGGTCATAAAAAAAGCAACATGAAGACAAACAGGAAGGTGAAGAAAACCTACACTCATATCGTAGTGCGTTTGCAGAGAGTGGTACCAGAGAAAAATACATTCAATCCACTTGAAATTTTTTACATTTTGTCACACAATAACCGCAAGATAAACAACGTAGCACATATAACTCTGACATGGAAGAAAAATTATAAATGGTTTAAAAATCTTGATTTAGGGGCGTGCTGTGGAGGCGCAGGGGGTTAGCACACCCCACGTTTGGAGGCCTTAGTCCTCGACGCGGACGTCGCGGTTCGACTCCCGGTCCCAACGACCTTTACCGCATGTCTTCCCCCCTCTCCTCACCCTCCTTCCTGTCTGCCTACTGTACAAAACATACGAGCCACTAGCGCTGCAAAAACTCTTCGGAGAAATAAATGGGAAAAAAAAAAAAGAATAAATCTTGACTTAAAATAAAGCATGCATTTGTATTTATCCATCTTTACTTTATTCTGTTTGTTTGAGTACATCAGTGAACAAAATGCATCCTGAAAATAAGCCTGTCATTATAACATTTTACGGGATGATAAATTGTCCCAGACGTTTTTGCTATAAATGATAATATTGCTGCTTTAATTTGAACATTTTCTAAAAATGTAATGGTAAGGGCAAAATAATGCAATAAGACATGCTCAAACATTAATAACCCTAAATTCCAATAAACATTTAACAATGAAACTGAAAAACATTTTAAATATTCAAAATAAATAACAACTACAGAAACAACAAATAAAATGGAATATAAAGGCTCGGTAAACAAAATTATCTTTCAAAAAAAGGCTAGTTGAGGCAAATGTACTAGTTTTGGTAAAAAGAGAGACAGAGAGAAAAGAGAAAAATAATAAATCATACAAATGGAACTTATTGAGCTTGTTTTATTTTATGCGACTGATTTATTGTTTATAGGCCTACTGAAAGTCAAAAACTACAGTAGACAGTTTGGGTCTTAAAAAAACATTCCAAATTTTAATCATCACCAATAATGACAACTGTGAACCTACAAAGACCTACAAAGACCTGATCATTTACCTAAAGTTAACGGTCAGGCAAGGAGAGGACAGCTAATGTGTCAACAGGGCAACTATTACTTCTGCATGCTACAAGTCAAAAAGTAAAACCTCTAGTGTTTGTCACAAGCCATGAAGGGGAAGGTCTTCTGGTGAAATCAGACCAAACTGAAACTTTTTGGATAGCCTTAATTAACCCTCTAGATCACTCTGAGCACATTATGCCCACAGTGAAACATGGTGGTGGCTACATTGGGCTGTGGGATTATTTGTCTACTGCAAACACACAAAGGCTGGTCAGTGTTGATTGGCAAAAAAAAAAAAGCTGTTGTAGGTTTCAGAAGACTTCAGATTCAGAAGGAGGTTCAACTTCTAGCACAACAATACTTAAAAACAGCCAGAGCTACAATGTAATCGTTTGATCAAACTGTGGTAGAATAAGCAGACCTGGGGCGTGCTGAAGGGATAGCGCGACCCACGTTTGGAGGCCTTGAGTCCTTGACGCGGCCATCGCGGGTTCGATTCCCTGACCCGGTGACATTTACCACATGTCTCCCCCCTTTTCCTTCCCCGTTTCCTGTCAGCCTACTTTCATATAAGGGACACTAGAGCCCACAAAAGACCCCCTGGAGGGGAGGATGAAAAAAAAAAAGAATAAGCAGACCTAAAACCAACTAAGAAGTTATGAGACCGTTAAAATTTGTTGTAGTCAGTCATGCATCATCTAATCTGACTGAACTATTTTGTAAAGAACATGAAAAAACTGCTGCCTCTAACTGTGCAAAGCTGGACATATTCCACATAAATGCCATAAAAAAAAATTAAATCAACAGCAGCAATACATCTACTTCTTCAAGGGAATATTATTAAACTTATAAAACCTAAATGACATTGAATAAGGTCAGTTTTTTAAAACATTGGCAAAGACAGTCTGTGCCGTGATTGTACAGTTTCACAAAGCAAGATAGCCCACTTAACGTTACTGACGTCAACCTTAAAGAACAAAAATGGTATTTTCAAATCTTAAAGGTCAAAAATACAAATCTTTAGAGCTTTGATCAGTTTAGGTTTAAGATAAGCCGTTCCATCCCCCAAGATTACAGATCCTATAAATGTTTGTCAAGAATGTCACGTATTTAAATCTAAAGCTCTTCAAATAAAGGTAAAGTTTCTATGTTCGTAACTCTGGCAGTAAACTAAATACTGCGACAAATCCGAGCATTAAGCCTCGTTTCTGTTATGTCCAGCTCTAAGGGTTTTAAAGCTGTATATTTGGTATTGTTCTTTTTGAACTTACGGTTTTATTTTGTGCGCTAATTTTCAGTTTCATTTCAGACAAGTTAACTTCCTGAGATTCTCTCCGATAATCAGACTCTGCCAAACCCTTATGCTATCCACCTGTGTCTCTGTCTTTCTTTCTTTGTCTATTTTTACCTCACTGTCTGCAGCTTTTCCTTGCCAGTTTGTCTTCATCCTTTCTATCAAGCATTCAAGCCTTTGTTCCAACTTTCTCTTCCATCTTGATTTCTTGGACTTGGATCCCTCTGCTTGGACAGGATTTTTTTGTACTCGCCTTGGACTGTATTAAAGAATTACAGATTTCATACAGCTGTGTTGACCTTTTGCTGAGATCAGATTGTTTTCACATGAAAGTGGTGGTCGATTCAATGAAAATTAAGGAAATTGAGGCTGATTTATCAGTACAACCTTAGCAAAAATTTTACTTTATTTTGTCCTTTTGACTCAAAATTTAGCTCAAGCAATGACTCAGCATTTTAGCCACATTTGGACACCAATGTGCTTCCTTAAGATTCAGATTCTGCTCTTTATTCATGTCCTAATGGGCAATTAATTTTACTGCAGGTCAATGAAAACAACAAAAGCAACAACACTCCAACAAATGGCTAGAAATATAAACAGTTGAAAAGTATATTGAATGATTTAGAGAGCTTCAAATTTTCATATGAAAAAAGATGCACCAATGTGGTTAGCTTACTTTACCACATCCCACAATGCAACACAAACCTGCCTACAGGAAGGTGTTTGGATCCAGATTGCAGTGTTCACATGGTAGTTGATTTGGATCACAGTCAGATCACGTTCACACCATAAACGAAGCGCTCTAGAGTTGGTTTGGGAAACCATTTGGAGGAGGCTGCCTTCAGAAGGATTCGGTCAGCACCCTTGTTGTCATGTTCACATCCATACAAACGAACCCCACCAAGGGATGAAATGAACTAGTTTGTGGACTAAACAGCTGAAGTGATAATAGCCCAAGTTGATTCTTTTCAGCCTTATCTAAAGTCTTCTTTAGACAAGGCTGAGATAAAAATGTATCCTGGGGGAGATATAACTGAGTCAACAGGAAAGTTCAACTAAGCAGATATTCAAACATCAGCGGGGGATGGGGGCTGGGCAGCATGCTGACACACAAGACTCCTCAAATCCCTCAAAACAGAAAATATGCTGTGAGGCCTCGACAGAGTGAAACTTTTCACAGCATACTGAGCTCTACTTGTTTACCTTTTACTCACACCAACACAGGGGGTCAAACACTGGATAACAGAGCAAGTCAAACCCCAGAGTAGCTTGAACGTAGTGCTTCTGTTTGGAAAAAGTGAAAAAAATACTCTATCTGGTCATGAAGACTACAACGCAACCTTCCTCCTCCTCCCATAAACAATCATCCCTGTACTTATGTACCCAGCCGTTTTGCTCCTTCAGTAAGCAGAAGCATAAAGTTGGTGACAGATTAATTGTACACTAGCTGTATTTTAAGCTTTGGTTCATCTCTGCTGTCAGCTTCCAGCCACTGATTTGTAACCTGGCCTTGGCAAAGTTGCTGTAGCTGTCAGTCTGCCATTACGACAAAAATACTTTCCAATATTAAAAGAAGTGCTGCAGCAGCTACAGTAACTGCAACCCATAGACATATTTCCCCATAAATAACAAATGCAGCGCTGAAATTATTACATGTTTATTCATGCACATGCAGCACAGTAATGCAAACACAATCAAAGGCAGAAAAAAAGGCAGGAGCAGCTGAGCTGCACCAGATTACTAAATTACAAACTGGCAACTTTTCAGACTCAAAAGAGAGAGCTACATTTAAAAATAGCATGACCTTTGCTTTTCAGAGATTTAACTAACAAAGTTGCTCGTCAGCACAACCAGAACTCTTAAAGTTGGATATTGAATCTGGAATTTTACTGATTACTGTTTGTGTGCACAAGCCTGAGATAAGTGCATAACCAGCCCACACACACACACTCACGCCAACGAATGCACACACACGTTTTAAATCCTGAATGGAGATATAAATTAGATGGACTGCATGAATGTGCTGCCTGCTCCTTTCTGTGGTTTCCACATGGTAATCTAGGCTGGTGTGAATTGTGGATTCAGCAATATTTGAGGGAGGTCTGATGCTTTCCAATTTTTTTCCAGTAGCACCTGTGGTGATAGAAAATAAAAAATAAATAACAGTGACATTTTAATCAAGCAGGATGAGATGATGAGAGTTTTTTTTTTTAAGTTAAAATAAAGATGATGTTTATTTCCAGCAAAAACAAAAATAGAATTAAGTATGGAACACCTGATCAATAAAATCATGCTTATAACTTTTTGATCGGTAACATGATGTTTTGATTTAGATTTATTCAGACCATCGGACATAATGACATCATGTTTGGCAAAGGCCTGATATTGAGTCATTCATTTTATTCAGGTGTTTTGGAGCAGGGCTGCATCTAAACCCTGCAGGACAGTAAATGTCCAGGAGGAGCAAAGCATGTATTTATACATTATAAAACAGTCAGAAAATTGTATCTTGTAACATTTTAAATGTTAATTCAAAGAGCTCACTCAAAGTAGAAGTATCAGGCATCCGCTTCTGTGTTATGGTCCAAATTCATCTTTAAATAATGCATCATTTGCTGCACTGATAGTTGGAATCTGAAACTTGATTTGCTATTATTAGCCAATTCTCATCAGCAATTTTACAGTCCACTGAAGTTAAGAACTAACAACACTCGATACGTACTTTGTTCAATAATTTATATTCTAACAAAATGTCCTCCTTGCCATTCTTTATGTTAATTTTTCCCTCATTAAAATTCAGCTTCCATCCAGACTAATGGCCTTCAGCCTTTCAAAAGATGAAATGGTAAACGTTGATGAAAAGTAGTCCCTGTAATCAACAGTTCTGAATATTATCTTCTCAAATAATAAATAAAAGAAAGAAGGTATAGGCTGGCATTGAAGTCAAGGGTTTTAGAAATTTTAGGTGTCATTAATATGCATCCTAATTTTCACTGTCTTGCACTGTTAACTGAGCTAATGCAAGGCATGAATTCTGCAAAAATTACCTGTGAGGGGAATCAGTACCAGCTGTCTGTGGCCAAACTGCGCTAGTTTTTATTCCAGTAGCATGTTCTGAGAAAGTAAAATCTTCCACTGGTGCATATTTATTCTGTGACAAAAGTAACTTGCAATTTCTTCAAATCACTGCTATATCAATTATTTCCACCCCAAGAAATTCCTACAAACTACTTTTACTTCTTAATTTATACTGCACTTTTGAAATTCTCATGGTGTTGATTAGTCATCCAGAACTTCTCCTGCTGTATACATACAGTCTCTTCAAAATGAGAAAAACAAGAGAGCATGCCATTCAAGAAAGGCAGAGGAGGGCTACAAGGAAATTATATGTATGGTAAGAAGAATCAACAGGTTTAAAAGAACTGAAGCAATGACAAAGGAAGATGAGGAAGTTTTTTTTGTTAAATCCTCTGGAGCTCAAAGAACTGCAACTAACAGCCATCTTAGTGTCACCAAGACTTCATCACTTTTATGTCAAGGCTTTGATATTCATCTTTAATACAAAATCATAAAGCACCAGTCAGAAATGCTTTACTTTCTTACAGTCACTTATTCTTTATATCACAGTATAAACAGTATTTACTCAGAATATCGATCCTTTTTGATGCTTTATGATAGAAAATCCATTTTCTTGTGCTGTTTTATCGTGCGGTGATATTTAAAAAATTTGAAAAGTGCAATTTAAAAACAAGAAAAATATCTTTAACATAAAACATCTTTATAATATGTTGTGAATCTACTCGCCTCTATTTGTTTACCATTATGAGTTTAATCTGACGAAAAGCTATGTCAGTCTAAAACGTAAGTCTGCAACGCAGCAATATCTGATATTTAATCAAAGTTTCAGGATCTGGTTTTGACTTTTAAAACATTTGAGTCGTACAACGTCTTCAATCGAGCTCTGATAATAGAACAAGTCTGAGTTTACAAAAAATTTTAAAAATAAAGTTGTGCTCAGAACAACTGCAACACATTGTGTGAGAAGTTTGAAATGACTAGGCTGTCAAGATTAATTTTGATGGACAATAAACTCTGAAAGATCAATAAACTTCTAATGAACATTTAACACTTGAAGACATTTTAAATATCCAAAATAAAGAACAATACAACAGGAACAGCAAATGAAATTAATTATGAAGTCTCTGTAAGCTAAATTGTCCTTCCAAAAAAAGGTTAGTTGAGCCCAAAACACCAAACAAAAGACTTTATTCGTCCAGTTTTTGGTAGAAAGCGAAAGAAAACAGAAAAATGATCAATTGTGCAAATAGAAATTATTAAGCTAGTTTTAATTTAGAACAAGTTTAGAAACGAAATCTCAATGAAACATTTTAAATAGTTATGGACATGGCAGAATCATGTAAATACTCAAGAAACTGGTGGATATTCTATGTTATAATAAATAAATAGCTATTGCATTTATTTGCCCTTAAGTTCACTTCCACTAGTCCTTCATCCGTTAAGTACTGTAAGTCTGAAAAACATATAAAAAGATTTCTTTTTTAAATATTTCTCTCTTTTTATTCTGTGGAATGGTGTCTCTTATTGAAACAAAAAAGTAAAAAAAAAAAAAACAATAAAATTCTGATCCCAACTTTTTGACAGCTGAATCTTTTAAGATTAACTGCAAAACCTTGAACAACATGCACAACAACCAATGGCTGTTCTGCTGCCTGCAGGCATTGGTGCTGGAACAGACGAAAGCAAGGACACACAGAGGTTGTGGGTGCCTTGAGTGACAAGCCTCTGTTCTCATCAGAAAAATATCTAAAGCATCTTTTATTAATTCAGATGAAAACGCCGCTGAGTGACTGAATCGCTGACTAACTGGGGCAGATACAACATGTGGATTCTGCTGTTGCAGCGACATCAAAAAACAGATCATCACAAGACTTCTGAGCCGGGAAACCACAGATGTACTTCACAAAGAGAACAATAGGATTTATCAGCAGCGAAAGACTTCGTTCTGCGCTGTTTATAGATACTTCATCACTTTCTATTGTTAGATTTTCTTCAGTTTATGTAAACTGTTTTCATTTAATACAGGGCTCTTTAAGTTCATTTAATTTAACTAGAAAACTTCGTGGTCACTATTTCAGACTCTGGAAAACCAATTAACTTAATCTTAATATTTGACATATTTGGAAGTAAGAAGAAAAATTATCTGTAGAAGAATACATGAACAGTTTTTTTTTCTAATCACAACCAACAATTTCTAATTTGTTTCCATACAATGAAACATCAACACCTAAAACGAGAGAGATGGGAATCAAAGGCTGGGTGTTTTTTATGATAGGACATCTACCAGGAAGACAATGGAAAAAATAATTAAGACATGCCTGGTGAGATAAAAACCCATCAGGACACAGTGCAGCTTCATCTTCCTTTTTTCACACTTTTTCTCTCCAGACACAGAAGTGCAAGATGACAGCTGTACCCTGTCATCCGCAGGATGAAGAAACATCTTTTTGACCCGTCTGTCATTCATCCCCTCCGGTCTTAAATTCAATAATACAGTTAGGACAAAAGCTATATCATAAAATCAGAGGGAACAGCATGGACTCCTATGGCAACCATCATCCATCAGCAGATGTAATCATCAGAGTCAAATTCAAATGCCAAAACCATTAATCACATTTTTCTTCAATTAATTCAAATGTGGTAGAGAAGAATGAAATTTTCCGATAGCAATGTACCATGGCAGACTATTAAGCTTCTAAAAGAACGGCTAAATTACAAACATGATGGAGAGAGGACAAAGAGAAGGGGAAAAAAAGTGTTCTTCACTAATATGACTGGGTGGTAATTAGCTGCCTAATAAAGCAGGCTGCCACCTGTCAGTACCGTGTGAATAATAACTCAAACTATCTGCAGAATTTCAGCCTTGCGTCTGCTGTTTGTGCACCGGTGTGGAGAATACCCAGATCTGTTCACCGGGACGGCCGAGTCCTGCTTCATATTCTGCTGCTGAGCTGGAATTCTTCAGGCCCGTCCACTGCATGTCTCGCATCGACATTCAGCGTGGCCAAACCAACCACAGCTGGAAATGAGCCTCAGTCTGGCACAGATCATTACCACAGGCAGCCAAAGTCCTAAAAACTTCTACATGCATATCTGGTCCAGCACACCTGAACCAACTGGCTGAATTCCCGGTTCGGCATGTCATCCGCCTGGTAACGAACCGTTCATCTGATTCAAACATGTTGGTGAAATTAGCTCTTTGGGACTGGATGTAACAATAATATTGATAACAAATCATTTTGACAAAACTGAAATAATCCTATCTTAGACTGGTACGTAATTCAATGTAAAATAGTGTGTTGCTTTGAGGTTTAATTAATATTAGGCCTCCACAATGTCAGGAAATATGTGAATGTGATAATTGCTGCTGAATATTTGCACGGTGGGATAAGAATAACTAAACTTTTCCTAAATTTTCCCACCAGTGCCCACAACCCACTCTGAGTTTTGGCATCTACAATATTGGGCTTATTCTGGCAACTTCTGCCAAGCACTTAAATCATTTTTGAATATCAACTAGGGTTGTTTGCTTTCCAGAGACCTCACACTTTCTGAAACATTTTTCTGGTTTCAATTAGAAATACTTGAGTTTTGAAAAACAGAATTTATCCTTATAATATGGTGTAAAATATGAGCGTCACAGCAGAGTAACTTATTGATTAATAAGAATACAGGAAACAACAAAAAATAGGGTAAAAAAAGAAAAACAAATCTCCTGGCCCTGCAGAATCAATTCAGTCGAGATGCATCAAGGGCAAACTGCTAATCTTCTCTAACAGCATAAGCAGTCATTTTGCTCGTATTTTATTCATTTTCCAGAGAGGTAAACAGATTTTGAGATTAAGAATTTGTTCTACAACCATATGGTCTCATAGGCCATAACATTCGGCAAACAATACCTTAAACTATTCACATATGCAATCATGAATATTTAAAACCAAGGACAATAAGTATGTCACAGTCATCACAAGCCAAAACAAAGAGGTAACCATCAGTAGCTGCGTCTCCATTACAAATATGCACAAAACTTTAACATTCCACTAATGAAAAAAAATATGCAACTGTGTTTTTTTTCATTAAATAAGAAATGCAGTTAAAATCGCATGTTAATAATTTTGTTCAGGAGATAAAACATTAAAAAACCTGCAGCGCCATCATCATCCTACCACTTCCTGTCGTCTTTTTCCTGTTGTTCATGTGATTCATATGATGCAAAAAAGGTTTTTCCATTACAGTTTTGCAAAATAAACCAATTTTGATAAGACCAAAAAAATACCTCAACCCAATGCCAAAACCTTTTATTGAAATACAAGGTTTTTTTTCTAAATTAGCATGAATCAATTCAGCAAATTTATTTTAGAAATTTCAAAATTCCACAATTGGAGAGTCAATGGAAATGTGGCTAATGTTTGTATTTAATGTTTCCTGTTCAGTGTGTGTGTGTGTTTTTGCATGTTAAGCCCAGGGTTTAAAGGTCACCAGTTTGAATCCTGGCTGGAGCTTTTCTGTGTGGACTCTCCTGTTCTCTCCGTGTCTGCAGAGTGGGTTTCTCTCTGCAGGGGTTTCCACCCACGGTCCACACTCACGTGCTTAAAGGTCAACTACTGATTCTAAACTGACCTCAGGTGTGAGAGTGAGCATGCATGGTTGTTAACACAAACTGCTTGTACAGTTCAGTTAATCGTTTTTCTACCACTCTCACCTTCTGCGTGCCTCCCCCCCCCCCCACAAACACACACCAGGCCGGGTTACACGGATTAAACCACTTCTTAGATCCATTCATGCTCTGAATTTTGCTTTCATCTTCGTTTCACCCTCTGTCCCTGAACCCTTTCCGACTCCACATACTCATCACCAGCCTATCTTATATAAATAAAGACATGGCCTTCGTTTTGTAATTAAAAGTATGACCATGGGGTCAGATGGGGTGCATTATTTATGCAGGGGATGCGAGTTCTCCAAATCCCTCTGACAGATAATTGTCGCCTGTTATCATTGCTTTCCTCTCTGCTGGGATGGAGGCTCCAGGCAGTTCACCCATGGCCACATTTTATGGTGTGTGTTTTTATAGCTCAGTTTGTAACTTTAATAGCATAATATTAATTTTTTTTTGTTAGAGTCATTACTGTTTGAATTGTGACACATATTCCAGTTTCACATTTAAATGACAAATGAGCAAACAGTGGTGAAGTTGAGAAACAGAGCACAAGCACGCCTGGGGAAAATATCAAAAATTAAAATATGTCTTGAAATGAGTAATTACAAAATCTTTTTACCTAATAAGTAGATTTTTGTCCCTAGAAAAGAATAAGAGAAAAATTAGTGTCAGGGAAGGCCAGCAGTCTTGTTACCCTAAAAGAGAAATTGTTTTCTTTTTTTGTTTTCATTAGAAAATCATTCATTACTCAGCAACAACCTAATAGATCCATGTCTTTGAGTTCTACAGTAATAGCAAATTGATTGAATTATCCTCAGGAGGGAAAAGGGTGGGAATTAGCCAGCCAGCCAAAAAAAGAACAGCAGAATCATCAGCTTCAAGCTGATGGATGAGACCAGAATAGAAATAAATAAGAAAGAGTAGAACAAAGGGGAAATCTGTCAGAAACAGTTGATGATTATACGGATTTATGGCATGTTTCAGGGATTTATAAATGACCATCCGCTCCAAAAATTCTGAGACACACAGGTTATCGGATCCCGGCGAGCTGATTTAAGTTATGCATCAGTAATAAACCTACAAAGTACAAAAAAAACCTTTTGCAGCTCGAAACCTACACAGAACAAAATAATCAAAGCAACCCAGCCAGGAAAACAGTTCCTGCCTCCAAAGGATGAACTTCTAAACTAAAACCAAAAAAAAGCAAAATGAATTTTCAAATTTCATGACTGAATTCTCTAAGAAGACAAAACAAGTCCTGCATAAAGCTAACATATTGCTTTAGACAGTTTGTGAACTTCAATCCGAGAGCAGGATTTCTCTACTGATCCCGTCTCTTTACTCTACAAACGGAGAAATCTGAATATCAATGGAGAAATAAAAAAAGTCAGGTGTTTATTGGAATCAATAAACATTTCAAGTCAAGAATAATTTAACAAGATCTCCACATTCTGATTTATGTGCACACAATGTTTGTACCTTGAAGAATAACACACATGTATTCTTACTTCTTGGGTCTGTTGAATAATAGTTTTCTACTCTAATGTACATTTTTTTATTACATTACATTTCTTAAAAACAGACTTTGTTAAGTTTTTCTTTTCTTTGCTTGTCATCTCTTGTTTTCTTAGTTCCAGCCGTTGACTGGTTAAATTTATTCCACATTGACATTGCAGTCAAGCAGATTGTAGAACAGACTGGGAAATAGCAGTCTGCCACATTTATCTAACAATCACCGCAGAACTGTTAGATTCACCTATGATGTCAAAGAGTGTAATATCAGTGACTGCATCCAAGATATATTTCTATGCTGATGACTCTGTCATTTATACAGCAGCAGTTTCCTGAAATCAACTATCGAAGATTTTACAGGAAGCTTTTCTGAACAGACATCTATACTGAAACTGATTGCTTTTCAACTCAAATAAGACTAAATGTAGGACAATAATGTGTCATGATAAGGCAGGTGTCTATCACAAATGATGGTATAAGCCTGATTTAAAAAAAAAAAGTTATTTAATGCTAATGTTGGCCATTTCTTAAAAACCTAAACGATATTTATGTCAAGATCAGCCAGAAAAACTTGCACCATCTTTTCTTTTTGTTTTTTTGCTGCAGTATGCATCTTCCCTACTGAAAAGCTCAGTGCACCATTCTGCATTTCACCTATTCAGGCTCTCGGACTCAATCCTGCACCTTGTACAAACCTTAATGATGGATTTCTTTAGGTCAAAAGAGAAAAATGTGCATGTTCCTGATTACTGTAACGACTGTCAGTGCTCAGAATTGGCAGAGAATTTGGTCAAATTGACGCTTTCTTTTGTTTCATGTTTTTAGAATAAAATATATAAGATAAGATTTATTGTCATCAACAGATTACAACGAGATTGAGATTTGCTCGATTCGAGTTAAGATGCAGGTTATGTGTATATACATAATATACAAAGATAAAGAAATAAATAGTACAAAATGAGAAATAAATAGACATAATAATAAAATAGAAGAATTACTTTATTCATCCCAGCAGGGAAATTATTTGTAGTATATGTATTAATAGAATAACATAATAAGAAGACCCAGATATCCTGAAAAAAATTACAAAAATGACAAAAAAGCTAAAGAAATTTAAATTTTTGTTTATTTTTGTTGGATTTGTAGAAAAACATTTTAAAAAGTTATAACAGAACAGTTTTTGTCTGTTTTGTAAATCAGTACAAAACATTTTTTGTTGAATTGGTTTTCTTCTGTCACGTCTGTTCAGTTTTAAAATGGATAAAATAACTTGTGACATCAGTAAAAATGACTGTAAACTGTGATTATAGTCAGAGTTGAGATCTTCTTCAAATCTCTCAAGGTTGCAGCTTTTATCCTGTCTGGCGCTTCTACAGCTGGAGGACAAATGACGCCAGTAACATAGAAGAAACCTTTGTTGCTTGTAGTAAAAATAATACCACTACATACATATATCAAACTGATTGATGGATTATAATGTGTGTCAAAGACTTCTGTATGTTTTCTAATCTGTCCAGTGCAGCCAAACATCACTGCAACCCATTTTAAAAAAAATATTTTCTCTACCTTGATTTGTTAGTGGAGAAGCAGACATTTTGGGGAATAAATGAGTGGAAAGAAGAGACATGCCACGCTGCATTGTGTAGGGAAAACTAGAAGACAGCTGGAGAAGGGAGATACACAGGAGCTCTGTGGTCTTTGGGAGGTTAAATGAGCACAAAGCTGGGTGTCCACCGATAGTACTTCTTTGTTGCTGCTGTTGTGGCAGCTGTTATTTTGTGCCTTTGTGTCTCTTTGGAGCACTTGACCATTATGTCCAGTTACATCCCAAGTCTTTGTTGTTACCTAGGCTTCAGTCTCTGTATATCTACTCCTTTCTCTCTTGGTCATCTGTCTTTCTCTTGGACTCCCTGCTAGCACCCGCAGGGTGAGCCTCACAAAGTTAGAGTTTTCGCTGCAGATTGAGGTCTGTCGCTGTTGCCTTTGAGTGTTCAAAGTGGAAAAACACTTACAGGAATATTATCTGCAGCAGGCTCCCCAGAGCTCAAGATTGTACAACTGACTTTGTGACAGTTCACATGTCACTCATGTAGAAATAAAGCCATAGATACTAAAATGATGATACGTTTTGATCACACAACTTTCTATTTTTTATGTAGCTTATGTCAGGTGTTCAGTCTCTTGTGTCTGCCCTTTATGTTTTGTACATGCTAATCCAAGTATATTCATAGGTATATTATTTTTTTCTTTTATTTATAATGACCCTTATCCCCTTATCCTCCATGGTATGCTTTGACCTTTGGTTGGCCTTTTTGTTTTTAGGTTTAAACACAAACGCCTCTGCCGCAGCACGCTGCTGGTTTTGGTTTAATAAATAATGAGTCCTTCTGTTTCCCATCCACCAAACTGTGAACATATACCTAGAGTCTTCTGTGCAACTTTGACTCCCTGCTATGTTAGCATCAACTTCTGCTGTTGTTGAGACTGTAAAATATATGAATCGAAGTTATTAAGCTTACAAGTTTATTTTACATTTAAACATCCAGCCATATATGATGAAATATAATCTAAAATCAAAGCTTTTTGGTAATTTGTCAAGTTAAAGCAACTTTATTCCCATTTTCTGCTTCTGACGAAGCAGTATAATGTATCGATGTCCGTTAGCAAAACACATCATAGACGCTGAGAACAAACCTGCAGAAGCTCCACACAGTGAGAATCAGGTTTGCTGTTATCATTTCTTTTTGTCACACTTTCTATCACACTGGAGATTCTTTCCGCACCATTAGTTACTTTCTGCTGAGCTGTTCACCCATTTCCTCTACTGCTAATAATACAGTACAGCCATATTATGCACCATCTGCCATAAACACAACTACCTAGACTTAATGTGAACACATCAGCAGATTAGAGGAGCCAAATGATGTGGGTATTGCTGTACTACATGCTTTTATAGGAATGGGGGTTGGAGGATCCTGAGATGTTTCACCCTTAAGAAACTATGAAGGGCACAGAGGGATAGATTTCCAAAAATATATTAATTCGATTTATATTTCTCATAAGACGCAGAAATGGTAAGACATCACTCATCTTCACTAAAAATCTGTTTGAGCATTTGTTCAAAATACACCCATGTTAATGTGAAAACAAACGTGCTGCAGAAATATTTACCATGGCTTCTGCTCCTATTTGCAATGGAAATAGTCACAATTATGAAAACTATAAACATTTAAAGAGAAGTATTTAACATGTACGAAAAATTAAAACAATGTCAACATGTAGACAGGACAGATACACACAAATGTATCTCGACAGTTTGATGAAATGTTCACAGTTTTCCTGTAAAATAATGATGAGTTTTAATGTTTTATTTACATTCAGTATTTTTCACTTGATGTTAAAACGCCTCCTGCTTACTTCTAGAGGACTCTGAGGGACGCTTATGTTACCGACCTGCTTCTAATCAAACTAAACACCGTAGCAGTGAAACATTACACCACGTTTTGTTTTGGCGTTACACATCTCTGCCTTTTAGATCAAAAACTGTGTTTCACAAAGATCAAAAACTAAATACAAATGGTCACCCAAAGGAGTTCTATCAAGGCTGTATTTTCAAAAGTTTAATTTTACTTAAACTTCGCTGAGATGATTTTCTGCTGTGACTTAGTGGTATTAAAAAAAAAACTCTACTACTGTAAATGACTGGTTAAGGAAATTGAAATCATCTATTCAACACACTTTTAAAGATGTCGTTAATGATATGCCACAAATGTGCAAAGAAATATCGGCCTCCTTCAATACTTTGTTGCACAGAATTTAAAGTCTAATTGAGAATCAATGCACTTATCAGTCCTGCATCAATAGCAATAAGCAGCCCTTTTCCAACAAGCCCTATGAGGCATTTTATTACAACTGCGGAGCAATGACAGAAGAAAATGACTAAATTGCTGGTGCTGTAAACAAGAGCCGAAGCAAAACGTCACAATTTCTACTGAAGAAGATTAGACAATTTTAAGAAAACACATTATGATGTTTTTCAGCTCTTCTGAAGGAGTTGCATAACTTTTAATTAACTGTTGCAAATACACATGGCATAAGAGACTGTTGCATATCGAGTGGTGTGTCTTTCCGTTAGTCACACCCTTTTTATCAAATGTTGAGCAAAAATGTTTTAAACGTAGCATTTTATGTCATTAAAATATTTTCTATATGCAAGAGAAAGTAAGAATTGTTCCACAATGCTCACATCATAAAGACCTTTAAAAAATAACGAAAAAAACACCCCCAAAAGAAAAACAGTAGCAATACCAACCATGTGTTACAAATATGCTCATAAAACCACTCTGCTGACTGCAGAAATATAAAATCTTACCAAGTATTTTTGAATAGTTTCTAGTAAAAATATCTTAGTAACATTTCAGCAAGACAGGAGCTTGTTTTAAGTCAATAATGCCTTAATATTGATGAAAGAATACTAATTCCACTGGCAGATTATTTCACTTATAACATGACATTTTTCACATTTTTTTATTTTTTTATTAATCCTTTATTTAACCAGGTAAACCCCGTTGAGATCTAGATCTCATTTTCAAGAGGGACCTGGGCAAAAAATTTGCAATAAAATGTTATTAGTGAAATAATCTGCCAGTGGGACCAGTGTTCTTTCATCAAAATTAAGGCATTATTGACTCTAAACAAGCGCCAATGTCTCGCTGAAAAGTTAATTGTAAGTTAGTTTTGTCACTAGAAAATAGTCAGAAATCTTTGGTAATAGTTTGTGCTTTTGCAGTGTAAGTATTAAGACTTACCACTTTGAAGTGTTCAGCGCTGCACTCCGTCCCTCTGTAGGAGCAAGACAGCAGCATTTCCTTAATATCGTGGCCCGTTCGCTCGTAGAATTCACGCATGTTGAAGGGTCTGGGCCTGTAGTCGGCAAAGTCCGTCTTCTCCTTCAAGATCTTCAGAACACTTTCCTCAACCAGATGTGGGTCCCGAATTTCATACCTGGACAGAGAGGCACTCAACTTAATACATAAAACAAGACACTCAAAAGAACTTTTTAATCCAAAACAGTCCTTCCTCTAATCATTTAGAAAAGTAAGGGAAACAATGGTGATAATAAAACTAGTTTAAAATAAAAAGTAAGGCAGAAAAGCTGCAAAAACTGTGTAATTTTAGCCCGTTCTTTTCAAATGTCTTCTATAAAATTAAAGCATCTCTTTGTGTTAGTTGTTTTATTCAAAAGATATTTCTCAACACCCGGAAGAGGAACTTGTCTGAGTTGCGTCTTTAAAGTGCAAAAATAAAATAATGCATCAGTGAAATTTGCATACAGACAAGAACTTATGCAGAAAAATATGCATGACTAAGCTCAGGTAAACATACTGAGGAACGGTCATCGATGAAAGTCAACATGAACTGCAGATATCTTGCAAAAGTAAAACTTGCAACTTCCCTCACAGTGGTCCGTAAGCAAGGTTGTTTAAAAAAAGACAATTATAAAATCTTTTAGTTCTAATAAAGAAAGGCAGTACAGATTTTCAAAAAAGAATACTAATAGAAAAGAATATGTCACATATATAAAGATGTAAGAAGTCCTCCATAGCAAAGTAGTGGCGAAAAAAGATTTAGTGGTTAATAATGAATTACAACAATAATTTCTGATAAAAGTGCCATTCATTCTGTCCAGTTAGATTTTTATAACTTTGCAATTTTGCTGATGTAGTTCCCAACTTCTTCTTCCACAGAAACAATCCGTCTGCCTCAGGATACCAACCAGGCGTGAAGTTTCACCTCCGTTGGGGACATTTTGAAACCACTTTGACAGCACAATGACTTAAAATAATTTTCTATATTCTGGCCAGTCCATTGTAACACAATGTGGATCTTCGCGTCAATTAAATTATGTTAATTGATATGTGATTGTTATTTGGGTCACATTTCATACTCGTTTAGTTTAAAATATGATATAATTGTATTTTAATATGCATGGGATTTAAGCATTTTTATTAATCGTAATGGATAACTTATGAAAATACTTAACTACAAAGAACAGCAAACTGATGGGTTTTGGTAAAGAGGTCTGAAATGGTTTGTTTGGGATTGTTGGGTAAGAAATGTGGCGATGAACCGGCAAAGGATTGAAGTGAGAAGGGGTCAGAATAAACATCTGCTAAAGATAACGTAAAGTTTACATAACCATCACAACAGAGGACAGATATTATCTGGTTAAAGATGTTGAATCCGAGTCATAAGATTTTTAAACATTCTGATTACCTTAACTCAACTGGAACCATGCTCTTCTTTAGAAGCAGCATTATTTTATATTGCATTACAACAAAATATTTCAGCTTCCTAAGCTGTTTTTCTTCTTTAATAATTTTAGATATGCTTTGTGAAAAAGTTTGCAAATAAATTGGGGTCACATTTCACAGAAAAATTCCTTGTATAGGTAAATCTGCAATTACTGAAAAGCAAATATCCTGGGGTCCACTGTACACTTAGCTCCAGCACTGCACTGCAGCAATTCACACCCCTCCCCCACATTCAGCTCCTTCAGACTAGCCAGCAGCAATTAGTAGCCACATCTCCTGGTGGAACTACATCTGCTGTGCTCATTATACAAGCTGCTTCTCAGTGCAACACTAGTAAAAACATTGTTAAAGAATAAATAGAGGCGCGACGTTATGATGACTTCCTGAAGGCCGAGCTTCAGAAAGAGCAGGAGTTTTTAAAAAGACAGTCCCCCAATTTCAAGATGTTAAATTACAAAGTCAAATTTCTTTTAAGACATATTTTTTACATATATATATATATATATATATATATATATATATAGCAACTGAAGATAACATAGTTAGTTGATTGTGCTATAAAATGTCATTATCTGCCCGGAAAACACTAATACTGCCCCTTTAAATAAAACTTTGTGTAACAAAACACATAGTTAATTTCTTTTGTTCAGGCTCAGTTTATTGTCCATAAAACACATGACTAAGAATGACTAATGATGAATATGTTGGTCTAAACACTTTGGGAACCATTTATAATATTTCTCAATTAGGAAACTAGCATCATTCACAGAACCAAATGCACCTCAATTAAGCAGAATGGGCCTCTGATGACCTCTCAGGAGCAATGACCCATCAGTGGAGCAAGCACCCAAATTATGAAGAGCTCATTTTAAGCACTGTAGAAAAGAACAAGTGAAACACGCAAACTGAGGAACACGGAAAATGATTTGTGCTTTTTTTTTAGGAAATAACTGATAACTATTAATTTATTCATTGAATGAAAAATGTAACGGAAACAGTGGCAGTCATCCCATTAAACAGTTCATGTATCATGCTATTGTGATAATTTTGGATTGCTCAATTTACACTTACACGCATCAATAGCTCTTTTTCTAAAGCCAAAGGATTCAAAATTATAAGTTAAAATAAGAGAAAGTTTAAACAATAAATCTGTCCAAAGCTTTGTTGATGCTGACACTCAGCTTATTTCTTTTTTACATGGGCAGTACTTCAAATCATTATTAGTGGAAAAAACTAAATGAGATTTTTTTAAATTTCACAAGGTCAGTCTGTTTGGGCTTAGAAAAGAGATGAAAGAAAATTAGAGAGCACTTCCTTAATATTAAACCACAGATCAATTTTGTTTCATTTCCCAACTCTCTTGCAAGCACCTTCATATGTTCCACAGTGGACACGGTGGGCTTGCATACACGCCTCAGACTCAGAATATGAATGCCACGCGGAGTGTGGTGTAATTTGAAAGGGGGGTAATTTTCTTTTTCTGTTTGCAACTGAACAGAGATTTAGGTCAGTCATGCTTCATGCTGGATGAAGTTAATATGAGTGAGAACACTGCGGCTGGCGTTACAGTCGAAGTGAATGCCACACAGTAAGTCATATTGAGAAACACCCACAGTTTGATATATTGTCACTCCAACAGATTAAAATGTGTTTTTGTGCAGACCAGGCATGGCAAACCAGACGTGGACATTGGACAAATCCATTTGTTTTGTCCTTTTCTGTTTGCTTCAACAACCAGATCAATTACAGGGTGACAACTTTCAATAAGAAACATAAAATCATGTCAATTAAACTCGGCTTTGATTTATAAAACAGGAGGGAGATGAAATCTGTTCCCAGATATCAACATGTTTCTGTGTGAAATGGAACAAAAGCAAAGACCTCGTTAAGACGCTCGCTGAAGCTGTTGAGATTGTGTCATTATCTGCAATGAACCCAGTCCTGTACCAACATGGGGTGAAAGAAACCATTACTCTAAAAGCATTAGAAAAAGCCAGATTACACTCAACCCACTCAGGGAAAAATACCTAAATTATTGGAAACATATCCAGAGTCTGGCTAAACGAAAAATTAAGAGCTAGGCCATAATGGCCATTGTTACATAGAGAGGAAAACAGGAGCATGCCAACACCAGGCCTACTGTGAAGTACATGGTGGCAGCACTTTGATGGGCCGACAGGAACATTATATTGAAGATTATATATAAAAATATTGTAGCAACATCTCAAGACATCAGAAGGGAGTTAAAACTTGGTCGCAAACCAACTTAGAGGATGTGCACAGGCTCATTAAATATCGATCAGTTTTACCAATATCTCATTTATCTTAAACAAAATAAAAATAAAACATTGTGTTCTGCAATTTCTGGCAATAAAGTCAGCTTCATTTAATGAATAAAGCAGACAGGCTATCTAGATTTAGGACTTTAGTTGACAGTAAATGTTTTATTCGTTTTAGTTCTAAAACCTCTCGGGTCGCAAATGTTGATTGATTTGAATTTCGCTGTTTTCTACCAACAGATGTTTTGTAGTGAGTCTGAACTGACCGATTATTTGTAGAGTTTGAATCCTACAGAAAGCTGAGAGCAAGTTTCCTCTGCTAATTTCTCACCTTAAAAAAAGCCATGATCAAACAAAAATTATTATTTGAGGACGTTTGTCCTGACCGGAGCTGTTTTGTCCCAGTATAAGTTCAGCAGAAAGCATAATTAAACTCATTTATTTGCCTTTTATGTCTTAACAACCAGTATTCACTAATCATCCGATTCTATTTTGTTACATTTTTAATAGATTGCATCTTTATTTAAAAGGCATGTTTGTAGAACTGGGTGAAGCTATAATTTTGAACTTGTCTACATGTCATCACTTGTCCTGTTTCTACTCTAATCTTAACAAGTTTTACCGTCTTAAATGTTATAATCAAGAAACATGAACCTAAACAGATCTCAGAATAAATCAGAAAACTACATCAAAGCAGAATAATGTCATTCATTTAAAAAAATTAGAATTAAAAAGTATAATTAGTGCATGAACTGACCTAATCAGTGGTACTCCAAAAGACCCGTCACACAAATCACACAAACTCAGTGAAAAAGACATAAAATCACAGCCCAGAACTCGGGCTTACATTATGACTACATCACTACGCTGTCACAATTTAATAAGAAGCTACAGCTTGTTGTGGTATATTACGAACTTAATTGAATTGTATCCAGAGCTCCTGTCTTATAAGCAACACAAAGCTGCCAGGAGAGCACTTAAGAAGCTCTGCTCACATCCCCAAGTCAGGAGGCTTTAGCTGAAGCGCATACAATCACAATAATACGGCTAGATTTTTAATATTGCCCTGCCACCGCTCCCTAAAGCAATCACTGCAAACTCTCTGTGTATGGGTGGGAGAGACAAAATTGGATTATGGGCCACAAGCACTTTAATTTTCTTGTGGGAACTAAAAGGAATGAAGGCGCATCTGCAAAACTTTGCCACCTTATGGGTGAGTCCAAACAGCTACTGCTTTTCTGAGCATCACAAAAACTAAATTCAGTTCTTAAAGTAAGACGAAGGAAATGAGCATTTCTGTTTATTCAACACCTGAATCTGACAGATGAACAATCTGAAACGGTTCTCCTATTGTTGCTAATTGTGCCTGTGCACTAACAAGGCCTACCTGCCTGCGTATTGGTGATTCTGAACATGGCTCTGACACAGCTACTATCCTGCTCTGGACAAGGTCATACAAATGCAAACTAGGGCCACGGTGAAGAGCAGCAAGCCAAAACAAGCCTCTGTCATATTAATGAGCAATTACACAAACCGCCGATCCAAAACACAGCAGAAACATGCAACTCATTTCATGCAGAGTCTCATTTGATGTCATTACTGTTTGCTTTTGATGTCTGCCCTCACTTTTCCCTCTCACTTGTCCACAAATACACTAAAAAAAACTATAAATGCAAATGCAGCAACATTTAAAAAGCACAAATCATCTTTCTCTGAATTTATTTTCAAGCAGTGCTTTCAAATTCAGACACTAACCCTGTAAGACACATTTATGCTGAAATAGATAAGAAAAAAAGCCACCTAGCAGTTATATATTGTGGCTTTGGACTCTTAGCTCATGTGAATCGGGGAAAAGGTTTGCAAGCTCAGGAAACATGTTGGAGCCGTGCTCCGTGGTAAGCAGAAGACCCGCCTCTGTGACTTCCATGAGCTGATGGAGCACATCTCACCGCCAACAGCGACTCCAAAATGACCTTTTTCTTAATTATCTTATAATTGCCTTTGCGACATAATCAAAATAAAACTGAGCAATTTACTTGCAATGTTCTGCACTGTCAGGTGTGACTTCAACCTGCAAATGTGCGATGGAAAACAGATTGATTTTTTTTCCCACACACCTTTTCTTGCTACAGACAGTGCGAAGGTGGAGTTGGTTTAATTTGTAGTGGCTCAGTTTTGAGGTTGTCTAAAACAGCGTGGCAGCGGTGATGAGGACATTAATGAACACAGACCCATCACTACGTAACGTCTGACCTGTTGTTTTCCGTTCAACCTCCAACCTGAGAAGTTCAGATTTTTAGAAGGCAAAGATTTCAGAAGCATCTCAATCTTCCAACTTTAACTCCAGATCATTACAGATTTACAGTCCATTTGTAGGACAAAAAAAGTTGCTTTATTCTTGCATTTTTCTTTCCCAATAAAAACAAAAACTGGAATGAGAAAAAAATGCATTGATAATGTTCTGCCATGATTTTTGCTACTTTTTGTGATAAATTCTGACTAGCTATATTAAAATTAGAATCATTTTTCTTTAGGCAGTTTGCTGGACCTACTTTCCCTGTAAGGAGATTAAATTTCCCCATCTGCCATTGAACGCACCAGTAACCAAAGCCAAGAAAACTACAGTTCTCAAAAAATAACAGAGTGATGAAGTGGTCAAAGACATAAAGTAAAACATTACAGAAATGATTCAAACTGAACCCAAAGATTTATGGGGCTGGTGCGTAATGGAGAAAATATTGACCGAGTATGACTCATGTATTACCTGACCCAGCTGGCTATTGGGCTGAAGAGAGTTTGTATTTGTAGTAGAGGATTTTAATAAAGTCAGACTATTTCTAAAAAAAAAAAAAAAAACACTCATAAGGACTTCTAGACATTCCTGGTTGAACCACAGATAGAACTTGCAAGTGCTCCTCATAAATATTCATACTCCTTTAAATTAAGTCTTATTGGGATTTATGAGATACACAAATAGTGATAAATTAGATAAAATACAAAACTACCGACTGTTTTTAGAAGCCAGAAGAAAAATTGTGGCTTAAAGAAAGTCATAAACAGTTGACTTTATGGGAGTAGACACAAAATACTATGCAAAGCTATAAAAAAAGGCCGTTCATCACATTAAACACAACACCTCTGAGAAACATGTTGGTGGCAGAATCATGTGGGGATTTTTTTTTCTGCACAGAAGAGAGAAGCTGGAGCTAATTACACAAGAGTCCTGGAGAGTTTCATACTTTTTACTTGAATATAATTTTTTGAAGAAATGCATGTGTAATCTTTGGGAATCTAGAAATGGTACCAATGGATGAAGGAAAGTTGCTAAGGCCAAAAAATGTCTGTACTTGATGATTTCTTCTGATCTTTTCATGCTGTCACCCAATAATTAAATAATTGTGGTAACCCTAACTGACATACTGTATGTTGATTCAATGTCTGATTTAATGCCAGACAATGAAAAAAGATGTGTTTTTGTATACCGGATATATAAATATCTGCTTTCAGATGTGTTTTGCAGATGATTAAATGGAGAAATTGTTGATCTCCAGATGTGCAAAGCTGGTAGGGACATTGCATAAAAGACCTGCGGCTGTACTCACAGGGAAAAGTGATTTTAGAAAGGATTGATTCAGGTCAGCTGAACAGAAATGCACAACAATCTTTAGAACACTTAGAGAAGAAACTAAAACTAATTTTAACTTCTTGCTGTCCACAATTATGTCTTTGTGTAGTTGTACTGCAGAACCCAAATGAATCTGAAATGAATGTTTCAGTTTTGATGTGACAAAATATAAAACGGGCATAAAAGATTTTGCACAGCTTTGTACATTTAGTTGAGCATGAAACTTTGATTTTCTACCAGTTTGCAGTTTAAGCTCTGTGTGCTGTTATGATTCACAGTGGATGATGATTGCTCTCTGGAGTCAATATTGGCAGTTTCTTTATACATCTTTAAATACATATTCCAAATAAAAGACTGGAGGGGAACCAAGTGCATCGTCAGATACTACAAAGTTTACTCTCTGCAAGAAAGAAAAAATAGATATATATTGATATATATGAGAGGCATTCTGTACCAAAGCAGAAGTCAAGCTTATATTAAGACCACAGAAAATGATGCATCGGTAGAAAAAAAAAGAGGTATACATCTCTTTTAAAGTTTAGAAAATCAATGATTTATCTACAGCATTAAAGAATACTGTGAGTAGGGAGAGGAATACGTCATGGAGAACTTTTCTTTCCTCCTAAGTCTCAGAAATGACATTTGGCAAACATCAGGGGTCTGAATGCAGTAGAGCCAAAACTGGAGTGTCTGGTGTGTAACCTTGGCGTAGCAAACCAAAACCAAAAACTGTAGCTACGTTTCAGGAGTTTTATAAAGCTGTTGTAACACAAGCCATTAAAAATACTCCATTAAAGTTAAGGGAATTGCCTCCTCATACAGGCATACTTTAAATTTCTGGTTTCCATTGGTGGAGCCATAGAGAAAAAAGGACTAATTTCAGGAAATATCCCTCCTCTGTGTGGTTGTAACATTTTTTGTACTATTGTTGGACATATTATGCAAATACACCATTTTAAACCACATTTTAGTCAAGTCACAGTTATTTATTCTGTCACATCACTCTTTGCCTTTTTCTGATTATGGGAAGAGAAATGCTCATTTTCAGCATCAAGTAGCAGCAAAGTTTTACTCTGAAACATTCTTAAACTCTGAAATATTTTAATTTAATTTGTAAATTAGCTTGGAGGTACCTCTTGTTCTTTATTATATTTCAAACTGCACACAACCTGGTCAAAATTACTGAATACAGAGACATTATGGCCCAGTAGACTTAAAATGTCAGCTTTCCACTTCCAGCATTAGCACTTTATGACTCAATGTGTTTTGAACATGGGTCCTGGTATATCTTCAACTCATTCTACTTTTAACGGAAAAACCGAATATACCCGCCTACAAAGTGTTTTTTTTAAGAAAAATCTCTCATGCTTCACTTCTCTGAGTAGCAAAAAATTAAAATAGAAGTCCCCTCAAAGCCAACATAACAGAGAGGGCAAGAAACAATGGGAGATGGGAGAGTGTTAATCAGAGGGACAACTCTGTAGCTTAACAAACAGCACTAATTACGGCGGAATAAAGACGTGTTCATCACACAGCTTATGAGACACAAGTTAATTGCCTCAGCTTGTAGTCCCCTCCCTCCATCTAAAGTCAGCTCATCAAAGTCACTCGGAGCAAATGCAACTACATTTACTTTCCCTCAGCCTCCCGTTTGTTTCTTTTTTGCCTTTTTTGTTTTGATTTTTCCTTGGTCTTTCACCCGTTTCTCTGTCTGAGACATAATAGGTGTAACAGCCTGATATTTTATTAGAACTGCTAGTAAAAACACAAAAACATGTTATATAGTATACACGTATTGATTTTTAAATCACACACTTGAGTCTGAAGCATTTGTGCTACAGACTCAAGAAAGAGGAAAATGTTACTTTCCAGAATGGCTGGAATATACATGCATGTACAGAGGTCATAGAAAAACAATACTCAGAGTGAAAATGGGGAATTAGATATACATCAGCCAAACATGTACGGCATGCAGAGAGGTGCTTTGTGCCTTAGGCTGCTGAGCTTGGTGGATCAATATGCTAAAAATAAATGGAGTGATGTGTTCAAGGTGGGATTAAGATGTGTCAGGTTTCCATATATATTTTATTTTCGCTTTAATGAAATATTAATTTTTGTGCGCTTTCTGACGAGTGAATTTTGCCTGCTCCAGAACAAAGTCAAATGTCTCCATCAGTATTCTTCTAGGGATTGTGATCAGAATAAGAAGGGGTGGCACTGAAAACAAAAAGTGAATATATTCACACTCAACACTTTCAACATGAGACAGCGAGCTTGTCAAGGCTGCGACGATACTATATGATCAAAGCGCGTCAGGGAGCAACAAGTGAGGAGGGAAGAGATGGCAGCTGTGAATAACGCACATCTCTCCACACTGTCAGCAGGAGACGTTAAAGTCAACTGGAGTCATTAATCTAATGCATGGATATTTGTGCACCATGAATAATAAAATAATAAAGGAATGCTTTGAATCAGCAGAATGTTCTTACATGAAACATTGTCACTTGGTCGGTTCGCAGCTCTGTCACGCTGTTTTCTTTTTCAAATCTATTGAATAATGCTGCCATTTTATCTAAACTCAAAAAAAAACAGAGGTATGTTATTGTACCGCTGTGTGCAATCACATATCTTTGATCCTTTCACATACCTTTTTAGCTCTTTTCAAATATTTTTTAAAAATTAGTTAATTAGTACTTGTACTAAAGATTACTCTTTTTTTATTTTATTTTTAAGACTAAGTATTTTTGTGAAATCACCCTAGAAACAGTTACGGTTTCTTATCTTAGTGCAGTTCATAAATGTACTTTTTTTCAAACACTTATCACAGCTCAACAAACTGATGTTAGAAGCATATTTCATGTTGAAAATATTACATAACCGTCACAGGAAGGGTTAATGTCCAATAAAACATGATTCATAATTCTCTTCATTATTAACTCTCATGCTAATGCTTTAATTTGCTGTCACCCTGCTTTCAGGGGCCACCTTTCATGCATGACCCTCCATCTTCCTTAGTTGCATCAGAGGAAGGGCAGTGGAGTTCAGAGCTTTAAAAGGCTTTGCATGCTTTGTCCATGTTATTTTGCACATCTCCCAGAGCTCCCAGAGCTCCTCAGGTGACAATCAAAGCAGGCCAACGTTAACAGTGCTCTGCACTTGCGTGGCAGACATGGCATCACCCAAGACAATTCAGACGTCATAGCTGACTTTAGTTTGCCTTCTTTACTGAAAACAGGATTTGACACAAAAGTAACAGTTTGTACGACTTCAGAGTGAAACGGTAGCCTGAAGCGTCTAGCCAGCTGGTTCAAGAAGCGTTTGTGATCAGATCACCTCACTGGCGTGGAGAAGTGTTCAGTTTTCTGACTAAATGCTGACAAATCAAATTCAAAAGTAAAATTTGCACATTAAATAGATTTGTTCCATACAATGGCCTAAATCAAACATGTGGTTTGGATAATTTTTATAAAAATGGTTTGCAGCTGGGGAAAAAAATCTAAATCAAGTTGCTCGAGAACTTAAGAATAGCATTATTAACATCTACATTGAGGCAGATATTTTGGAAATGTTAGAATGTGGAAAGTTCTGCTGAAAGATATAACCAACATCTCCATAAAACTTGTCAGAAGAGGGAAGCATGCTGACTTCAGACTTAATAAAAACACAGTAATCCAACATCAGCAGATAAAATGGCTCCTCAAATCATCAACTGTAGAAACTTCATACAGGATCTCAAACAACTCGGAGTCTGTGCCACTTCAATCTTCCTTCAGGCTCTTGGATCTTGATTTCCAAACAAAATACAAAGTTTACTTTCATCATAAAAGAAGCCCTTGGACCACTGAGCAGCAGCTCAGGCCTTTTTCTGCTTCACCCAGGTAAGACACTTCTGACGTTTTCTTTAGTTCAAAAGCAAGGAGTCATGACCAATGTCCAGGATGTGGTTATGTGTAAATATAAAAATCCAGTTACAACAACCCGGGACGTCGACAGCTTACATAAATGATGGATTAACACTTATTTTCCTCATATCAGCTCATCATAAGTTCATTCCTATTGGGAGAAAAGGGAGTCGTGTCATAGCCACAATACAGACGTGGGAATGTTTTTAGAAGACGCACTCCTTCACTATAAGACAGTAATAAGCCCTGGCTCCTGATATCTCCCTATTTGTCTGAGGTTTCTACAAAAGACATGGTTCTTCAGGCACATCCCGATAACAAAACTCCCTCAGCAGGATCGGAGCTGCCAGCTGAGTTTTAACAAAAACCAGATATAATGGGAATGTGTGTTTTTAAAGATGTATATAAGACTCAGGTGTGGTGGCGGCTTTTTTGGAGATTCCTTCCACAATTTATTCTTTAGATTGATGCAGATTGGTGGTGGGCTTTTTTCAAATAAATCATGTGGCGTAAGAGTTCCTTTCTGCAACATTCTCACAATTAGACAGTTTTAAAGGTTACTAAACCTCCATCTATACACTGCAATCATGGACTTAGCAGCCATTCCTCGACATGAGTAAGCACATAGCGATGGTGGACAGTGAAGCACTCTTTAAGCGGCTGTACAACATAACCTCTAAAGGCTGCAGTTATCCCTTCTGCTTGTGCAGATTTTTTCTTCCACTAAATTTTCCAGTAGCATGTTTGGATAAAGTTGGACTAGGCAGAGAGTTTGGGGGGTAATCCTTTGTGTGTGGAGTATCCCGAGCTATATTTTAATTGATCATATGTTTGTGCAATTTAACATTTCAAAAATAAAGTTGCTTAATAGAAACACACCAATTTAGAGAAAAAAAATATTGTTTTCCAATAAAATGTTCGGGCTCTAGGATAAGGTGGTTTTTTTTTTTTTGCAAAACTGTAAATGAAAACACTTTTTTTTCTGCATCTCACCAGTCATGTCATTAACAACCGATGGTGTTGGCACAAACCACAAAGAAGAAGAAGAAGACAGGAAGCAGTTGTAGAATCTGCATGTTTTTAACGACTTGTGTGAACAAACTCATTAGTGTGTGATTTTAATTGCTTTCTTATTTCATGAAATGTTTTTTATCGACATTTGCGGAATATAAAGTTTTGCGCATATTTGTAATATAAACACGGCTATTGATAACTCGAAAAAAATAATTTGAGATAACTCGTAACTATAGACACAAAAAGAAATGTGTACTCATTTTCCCCCCAATCATACAGTTTAAATGTGTCTATCTTTAACTTTTTGAAGAATGTGTTCATGAACCAATTTCTGTTCAGGATAGGCTCAAAACTTTACCACACAACAGATTTCTGCTGGAATCAGCAAAAACAGACAGACAGACAGACAGACAGACAGCACCGCCCACAGGTTAATAGTTTCAATTAGACCTACACACCTGCCATTGAGCAAGGCGAGGAAGTCGCCAGCGTGGTACAGGTCGTTGTGAGTCACCTGGCTGAAGCGGAAGGAGTTGAGGTTGCAGAAGGTGACCGCGGGGAACACGATCATGGACGCGGCCACCTCGTCCAGCTTGGTGACGTGGGGATACTCGAAGTAAAACTGCACCCGGTCCACGCACACCATCACCAGCACCCCCAAAGAGGCCAAGAAGAACACAATCCACAGGCTGCGCTTCACGTACTTTCGTTCATAAGTGAACATGTGCGAGATGCCGTGCAGCGTGGACCTGGTGGCAAAAACTTCAATGGGAGCCGGCCGCTTGTAGTCCACGTCCTCCGGGTCCGCTTTCAGATCCATTATTTCCAGCGGGATGAGTTTGGATGGATGGTGACTGGGAGGCTGCAAACCGCGCGAATTGGCTTTATGAATAAGTTGATGCTTTATTTATGAGGAGGATGTTAGCCGTTGCCAAGTTCACGCCCTTCTACGCATGTATTTCTCATGCAGTCTGTGTGAGATGTTGCGTCACTGACAGCCGGCAAAAAAAAAAAAAGAGAAGGTCCTCAATCAGAGCATTTTACTCAAAATCGCATCTGAACACTCAGTCCGTACACAGAGCAGATGTAGGAAGCATGCGATATTTGCTGCCTCAGTTTAAAGTCACAGTTCCATAATTTTAATATTTAAAAAATAAAACAGCGGAGCGCGCATGGAGAGATGCCAGCGCTGTCCTCTTCTCTTGCACACTTCTGCAATCTAAGCGAGTTGTTTCCACAGTGATCACCAAAAAAAGCAAAGCGCAGGAACACACGAGTGGGGAATAATCAGAGCAAGAAGAGAAGGGAATTAAGAAATCAAAGCGCTGGTGTATTCTCTCTCATTGTAAGGCAGGAGAGTCGACAGGCAACATGGCTTTTTCCCAGATCCTCAAATCAAATCCGAACACGTGCTGAATAACAAGGAGCCGCTGATCTCTGGTCTGTTGATGTTTTAAAAGCAGTCGTCGGCTCGTCCTCCTGGGTTTTCCACAGCTGCATCACACAGGAGCTGGAGCTGGGTCTGTGTCAGAGCTGCCTCGGTCGGTGCGCCTCTGCTCGCATCCATTCCTTCACCACAATGCGGGGAGCAGCACGCCAAACACACTCACATCCCCCGTATATCTTCAAGTTTATGTGAGGAGAAAAAAGCGAAGGCTACCAGGGAGTAAAGGAGGTTGTTCCTGCTTGAAACACCTTTCCTTCTGAATTCAGTGGAGCTCGTCAGCAGCTGCGGTGGCGGATTGCCTGGATCACTTCCATTCGTCCCAAACAGGAGAGAGCAGGGATAGGACGGCGGGCTGAAGGAGTCCAGCGTCGGCGACACACGACTTGTGCCAGACACGCATCCGAAGCGGCTATTAGAATAAAACTACATCACGGAGGATGTCACTGAAAAGCAAAGCAGTTTACTGATAGTTTCAGGCAGCTCCGAGAGCCTCAAGTTTTCTCTTTCTGCCATTAAAGGTAATAATAATAATAATAACTGACAAAAAATAATTTTAAAAGAACATTGGAGATGTTACAACAGCACCCAATTAGATTGCACCAAGGGCAGGAAGAAAACAACCAAAAAGCTTGCAAAGAATTAATTAAGATTCTAATGAAAGCATTAAGTTTATAATGTGGGTTCCATGACAACCGTTACACATAATCTGACATGAATATGGTTGCCATGTCTCTAACTTTAACAGCTGTGAAAGTTTGTAGATCTATTTCACTCACTCACAACAGAAAGTGCTTTTCAGTAAGTCTCTACTTTGCGACTGGAATTTTGTAAAATCTTTCTTACATTCAGTCAGACTGGATAGAGAGCGTCTGCAAGCAAACATTTTCAAGTTTCTGCACAGATGTTCACTTAGATTTTGCTCTGGATTTTTGTCTGGGCCATTCTAACTCATGTTTTGATCCGTTTAAAGCACAGGTGTCAAACTCCAGTCCTCAAGGGCCGCAGTCCCACAACTTTTATGTGCCTCTGCTGCACCACACCTGAATAGAATAACTAGGTCATTAGCAAGACTCTGGAGAACTGATCTACACCAGGAGGAGGTAATTAAGCCATTTCATTCCAGTGCACATCTAAAAACTGCAGGACTCCGGCCCATGAGGACTGGAGTTTGACACTCCTGGTTTAAAGCCTTTCTAACAAACAAGCATGTAAGTTTAGGCCATTGTGGTTGAAGATGAACTTCTCCTAATCTTAAATCTTTTAGGATTAACTGCTTTTTACAACTCTACAACCTTCGTGCTGACTATGTTCCTTTCTCTTCACAATGCTGTTTGTTCTCAAAAAGACTAATTGGGTTGTCAAAAAACAAATTACAAACAGGTGAACTATAAATAGTAGCTACATGATTTCTGAAAGGAATAGTTTGAGGTATTGACTAAGCAGCTAAACACAAATAAAGTGACAATAAAATGTGCTAAAGTTTGTGGCTGTCATGTGAAAAGGTGAAAAAGTTCAATGGGTGTAAATACTTTTGCAAAACAGTATATTGTGTGAAAAATATATATTTATATTGGTGATTTTATCCAGGAAGTGCCAGAAGATAAAGTTCTTTTAAGCAGATAAATAGTTATCAATCTAAACAGGGAGTGCGTATGTATGTGTATGTATGTATTTGTACCATTTATTCCTGGGATTCACTACAGAGAAGCATCTTGCAGGAAATAATTTGACTTTAACTGTTTTATCTCTGTTTTCCAAATAGGCTTTTGCCAAATTATTCAGCACATCTTGCAAATTCTTCATGGAAAAGTCGCTGTCTTTCTTGATATTAAGATAAATCCCAGGAATACTTGAGCACTATTGATCACATTTACAAGTCAAAGACACATTCATAAAACAACTTCTTATGATTAGTTGAGTTTATCATGTTACTGCCACACTTCTGATGTTTTTACTTATTAGTATAAAATATTATCTTGTATAATTGTTTCCAATATAAAAATAGTAACTCAGCTGTTTTGGGGGTTTTTTTGTACTGTATGACATTAAATTAGACTAAACCTTCTTGTTTTAGGTCAGCTTAGATCCACTCATCTTTTTATTGTCTCCAGCCAGTTATCAACTCAAGGTTGTTGGTCAGCTTTGACTACCAACATGGTTTGTATTTGCTCAATGCCAGAATAATAATAAAAGAGTTTTTCTCTGAGTGGCCTGTCCTTGTTGGAACAGGACTAATTTCTCTGTAGATAATAACTCTCTTACCAGCATCTTCACGAAGCAATTTGCTTTTGTTCTGAGGGTCATGCAACAAAACATGCTCATCCTGGGGATACAGAACGTGTCTCCTGACACATAATTGCTTGAACAGAATAACATATCTTTGCGCTAATGGAAATTGAACCCAAGGATGAACAAGGTTTGCAGAGATCTAATATTCCCTTTCTGACATGATGGAAGATTTCTTTTGATTTATCCAGAATGTCAACATAAGGAAGAAGTGTGTTTGAAGGCTTGATGTGCGCCTCCATTTTACCCAAATGTTGTGAAAAATGGTTTCTGGACATGGGTGCAGCTGTACAAACCACAAGGTATTTCGAACCTTTAAAACTTCTGACATGAAGTCAGGTTTATCATAATTTACCAACCCCAGTTTCCAGCTCCATCCTGTTTCCACTGACCAGACATTTGCACAATTAACATTTCAAAAATGTATTCGCTTGACAAGAAAAATCCAATTTCGAAAACAGTTATTGTTTTTGGCACTGGGACGAGGTGGTTTTGTGGTTGTATTGAAATTGGTTTATTTCACAAAACTGCAACTGAAACACTTTTTTTTGATTTTGCAAAAAACAAAAAAAATGACCAGATGCTGAAGAAGGCGACAAGAAGTAGTTGGAGGATCGTGGCGCAGCATGTTTTTCAATAAATGAACAAACTTCTCGTGTGATTTTAATGGAAACAGTGATTCTGAAATTGGGTTTTTCCGACATTACCAGAATATTGACAGTTTTACGCACATTTGTAATGCAAATGCAGATACTGTTCCACTCAAACTTTTGAGAGTAGAAAATCAATGTTGCAAAGTCTATGTCTTTCAGTATACACTATGCTTGATTTTTTCCCATTTTCCTCTATACATTGCCTTTTCCTTTTATTAATTTATTTATTTGTAGGACAAGTACTCAGTTTTCAGCAACAGACACATCAAAATTAACAAGCTACAATAACTTGCACCCTTGTCTTTGGGCACAATTTCTTATCAAAAGAGGGAAACAGTTTTTTTAGTGTATTGGTTTCTGCACACATCAAGGCTGAACCCTGCATCAGATTGCTTTAAAATTAAGAACACAGTATTAAGAAAAGAAATAGCCTTTGCCATGCGCTTTCTAACAGAAACTAAACATTTTTTGCAATACTGATGTACGGTATGCTATAAGCTTTACTGCTAAAACAGCACCTATTGAGCTTAGTACAGAAAGAGTTAAGTCTGTTTTCTTACTTATCATATTCTGTTTCTAATGAGGCAAACAGCTTGCATGTGTGATTTAATGTCAAACAATAAAAGGAGGACATGGTTTCAGTTGTACCAACCAGAGGGCAAACTCGGTCACTCAGATAAATTTAGTTCTGAGCAAATTATCATAACAGCAACAACAGAGTCCATTTTCCAGTGAGGTCCTACACAGATGCTCATTCATTTCTACATGTATGCATGTTTACAGTTCATGTATTTTCAGACAAGCTCAAAAAATAATCTCTTTACGAATCTGTGTTCTGTTCCGAACAACAAATGGAAATATGTCAGAGTCAACGGCTGAGCCAACAATAGGCAATAAGGCAGATGTGTCACACGACTGCCACTGCCAGATCTGTCATAGACACCATATTGCCAAAAGGCAAGGAGAGGTCACCCATGAAATTGTTCGTAGCACATCCAAAATTGCTATTTGGCATGGTATTGACTGGGAAAATGTGGCAGCATTTATGAAGCCTTCCTTTCTTATTGATCACTACTGCTGGGAAGGTGAGCCATACATTGCTAATAAGAGGAGGTGAGTCCTTGTCAGACATTTTGTTTGATATTACAGTAGATATTACATTCCTAAATGGCATTTTGATAGGACATGATTTGTCTTTTTGCAGCTTATATGATATTGCCACAGCAGTCCAGGAGCTTCCATGAGTATAAAAGTAAAATTCTGCTCAGACTGAAGTTTTCTCTTTTTTCATAGATCAGTTTATATTTTCTCACAATAAGAGGTGGGTAGTCACTAATTACTTTTACTCAGTTTCATTTTACTTTTTTACTCTTAGCCGAGTAGTTTCTTGGATCGATACTTCTTACTTTTATTTAAGTAATGCTGAAATGGTGCTACTCTTACTTGAGTTGAATTGTTTGGCACTAATCTATGTTAGTATATATATATTTACCTGATAAACTGTGAAGGGGGTCTTATTTTAAACAGATACTTTGAAAACTCTGAAGCTAAGATGCAATAATCCTAAAACTAAAAATGCTTGTAAAATAAAAAAAATTCAAAACTTTTTCTGCAATACCAATCAAATCTATACAAGAGACATTTTAATTTTTATTGTTTGGCAATGAGGGCAGTGAAGATGCTTTGTGTGTTTTCAAAAATAAATCTCTGAAGAATCCAAGTATGATTTGGTCAGTTGAAGTAGTTTTGAGTTTAAACTTGGCAAATGTGGAAATAACTGCAAGAATCTGGGCTTTTCTCAAGTTCATAAAATTGAAGCTTTCTGGGTTAACTCCACTGAGCTCAACTGGGTAAATGTGAGAAAAGAGATTTGAAGCTACTGGCTTGGAGAGCTAATCCATCCATCCAACTGGAGAAAGCGCTGATTCCCAAGAAAAAAACAATACAAAGCAATATTCATAATAATTTGAATGTGTTAATGATGTGGGATGGGAAAACGTGACTTTCAGATTTAAGATTTAATGAAACAGTGTATAAATTATTATGCTTTTTGTTGTGTTTTTACAATCACCATAAGTTTACAATATTGATGTGCTGTACGCTATAAACTCCACTTTATCTATTATGCACAGAACAGAAAGGGTTACATCTGTTTACTTATCTTCTTATGTTCAGTTTTTTAACAAGGCAAACTGCTTCCACGAGTCAGCACATCGTTAGCATTAAATGAAATATATGTAAGCATATAGTGGAGTACTTAAAGAGTAACATTCTATTTGTTACCAGAATGGGAAAAAAAACTCCTATCCAATTTACAGTTTGCTTAGCCATTTCTCTTTAGATGTCATTTGGATTACACTTGCAGAGAGAGTTTACACAAAGGAGGATCTAAAATCTCTCACCACTTGTCTCTTGTGTTTGCATCTCCCTGCAGCTCTCTCCATGCATGCTAGCTTTTACTTTGGCCAAGGCGGCTAAAGCTGTGTGGTTTGCCAACCTTCCCAGAGGGAGCTGGCAGGAAACCCGAACACACTCTGGGGTCCTATTGACATGTCTCTTAAGTTATCGTTGGGTAGGCAGCACACAGTGGGAGCGAGAGGCTCTTGACCCAGATGATTTAGGTCTTTCATATCCATGACCAGAACCTGCCTCTGATTGCAACGCTTTCTTGTCTTGGCACTGATCCAAATAAGGTCCTCATAGACAGATGGTCATTAGATCTGATAATGGGTATCTGCAGGTTCCTGCCCAGACAAATGCCCACTGCTTTAGCAGCAATGATCATTATCAGTCAAGGACACTTTCATTGAAAGCAAGTGAGGGAATCATTAAAAAGGCTCAATATTCCCAGTTGTGACTTTTTATTACAAAGTCGGCTCAGATCTCTTTTACCTCTACTGATGCCATATGTGTGTGTGTGTGTGGGGGGGGGGGGCATGTTCATTTTCATTACTTATTATGTGTATGGTAACATGCCCTAGTGAGATTCACACCTGTCCTGTTTAGTATGATTTAATGAAACTTAAGTTTGAACTATAAAACCAAGATCTCAGTTCGATTAAAGTGAACTCTGGTGCTGTTCGAATGCCTATGTGAACATCAAGCGGACTGGAGACCGTTCCAGAAGCAGGGCGTGAACTATACCGCAGGGCATTCTGGGTAAATAAATACAACCAAAACAAATATGCAATGAAGAATTGACTAATTATTTAACACTGGCAGAAATATACCCCGAAGAATCTGCAGATGTATCTTAAGTAAAAGTATTTACTCACGTTGGCTGAATGCAAATGCATGCCACACTTTTCAGATTTGTATTCATAAAATATTCTAACGAGTAACATTTTTTCCCGTTTCCAGTTACTTGCTACTCTTTGTCAGTCTGTTACACAAAATCTGAACAGCTTAGAGATTTATAGCTCTGAAGTAAAAATATTTTTAAAAGTTCAAGGGGAATAAATACTTTTGCATTGGACTGCATTTCTCTTATTAGGTTTGTCAATATATTGACTTCACTGTAACACAAAAATATGTAACAGTTTTGGTGCTACTATACCAAAACTAGAACAGTAGTAAAGCAATAATTAGAGTTTGAAAATTGCTATTCTTGTTCTGATTTTCAACTTTGACATGCACCTCTTCAGCGATAAGGTTTATGTATGTGGAGCTGCTCTGGCTATAATGTCTGAAGCCACTTTGATTACAGAGTCCTGCTGGCACAGATGAATACGTGCCTGAAGGCTATTTATCGATGGGTAGGTGGTGTCATCTCATCACTTGTATTTCTGCCCTCTTTTAGTGTTCCTGATTGTGTCTGAACATGGGTTATTCATCTGCTTCGCCAGTTCGATACAGCATCAGGTCCATCTCTGCTGGAAGATTGATTCTCTGCCCCGGCAAGAAAAAAATTTGGAATTACCTTTGATAAACTTTGTGTACTCCCAGCCTGAGTTTCGATCCGTCGCAAATGAGTGTCATGAGATATTTGGAAAGCAGAGAACTTTGGACTCCTATCATAATTACTGGGCTGGCATTTAATCCAATTACCAAATACTCTTGGTGTCAGCTAGGGTTTCAGAAGTTTAGCTTCCTATATGCTTTTGCCTTACATGTTTCATACTGAAGAGAATTGCAGAGAATTGGAGCTGATTGCATATTTCGTGTCTTGTCACTTTAA
This sequence comes from Xiphophorus maculatus, assembly GCF_002775205.1. Taxonomy (NCBI): domain Eukaryota; kingdom Metazoa; phylum Chordata; class Actinopteri; order Cyprinodontiformes; family Poeciliidae; genus Xiphophorus; species Xiphophorus maculatus. Next base: position 6,679,421 of record NC_036462.1, on the reverse strand, counting down.
TGGCTGCATGTTTTTGAGTGATTGGCTATTGTCTGCTGCTGAGGCCTTATTATACAACACAACAGAAACTGAATGTCCGCTTGCTTTCTTGCAAGAAGTGCAAAAGGAAATTTAAATAATCCTTTAGTAAAAAAAAGAAACTCCCAAGCTGCTTTGTTTCATTAATTACTAATTAAATATTCACCTCCAGGTTTCACTCAAACCCCCAACATGTCTCCATTTAGGCTTAATGTTTTTATTTTATTTTCTTGGTAGTGTGCTGCTGCACAGTTTTCTAAAGCAAATCTGTGCCCTGCTTTTATGAGATATGTGCTTAGAAAAACGGGCAGCTGCTCCACGTTGTGACAGGAAAGAACCGCATTCACATTGAAGACATGATTAAAAATGAAATCACAAGCAATTACTTTTAAGTGCTGACGAAAAAGAGAGCCAACAGGGAAACTCAAAGCGTTTTCGATGAGTTCACTTAAAGCATGGGTTAAACGTGAAATGAAGTATTTTTGAGCCATGCATGGAATTAATTCAGGGAATTTTCTTGATGTAAATGTTTTAGATCATCTCTTCATCAGGTATCTATCAGCTTGCTGAGTAAATCTTGATGCCTCAAGGCTGGATTTGTTTTGTTTTTTTGTCAGTGCGCCCATTGAGGAGAGCGAAAAGTTGAAAGCAATTGTTCCTGAGTCTTTCCAACAAATTAATTTAAACAATGCTGAGTCATCATTTTGTAAACCTCTTGTAATGCAAGCAAAAAGCCTTTTACATCATAAGCTTCTGAGATGCTTTGGTCATCACAATGATGATTTCTGCAGTTGATTATAAGTTGATTTTTCAACATGGACACTTCATTCCGTTTCACTATTCAAAATCAAGGAAGTCCAAGTAATTTTTTTCCCTTTCCAATATCCCTTCATAATACTGACTGAAGTCATGCATGAAAGTAATATTGCACAGACCAGTGAAGCCCTGCGATTACATTCTTTGTCTGTGTGCCTCCAATTGTCAGAGGTGGAAAGTGATTGACAGAATACACAATAGATTCGGAGGTTTGCTCCGTGGTGTTTAACTCGCATCGCCCTCAGACATCAAACCGCCTCTAACCTGCTTTTCTTTCATGGGGTTGAAGTTGGGAGGGAGAAACCAATCTGGTAAAACTCTGGCAGCTTTATAATTTATATACTGACACATTAGTCTGCAAATGAAGCAGTTTCTGATATGACACATTTACGCAAACTGATGTTGTGCTAATTGATGCTTAGTTATTTGCTCTTCTTTCCCTGTGGGAATAATTATATTTGACAGCCAGTGACAGGTAAACTGTAAATTTGTAGTAGAGAAAGAAAGCATGCATTACAAAATAGATACAAGAGCTCCCCTTGCTGTCAAGTTTTTTTGACAGAGCAATCGAAATAAATGCATTTAAAGTAAGTTTTAATCTCTTTTTCTGTTGGAGATGATTTTTAATTCCTGTCTCTCTTCAACTGGAGATAATGAGATTTTTATCACATCTTGATAACTATTTGAATGTCATATTGGGCTGGACAATGAATCAATAACTATTGTGATAGACACATGATCAATATTAATAAATGGAATGTTCACTGAACTCAGATCCAGAACAGCAGAGGATTCTGGGAGATGTAGGTAGAGGAAAAACTTTAGCCACTCAACCTCTCACATCAATTTAAAGTTGGTTACCTAGCAACAACCTGTTGAGTAACTTGCGCCAGCAGCAGTTTAATGTTTTGCTACTGTGCCTTATAACTGCTCAAAAAGGAAAACAGTGAAAACAATGAAAAAGTTTGGTAGTATTTCAGATATTTAATCAATAATTATCAATAGACTGATATGAAATACTCATATAGTGATGCGTTTTTCAGCCACATTGTCCATGTAATAAACACAGCTGCTGCCAAAAGGATTGAATAACAATGTGTCAGATTTTTAATCATCTTTGCTCCTCCTCCAACACTCGGAGGAGGAAGCTCGGAGCAGCCTGGCCCATTTCCACTCCGCTTGACCCAATCACGACTGCAAACCCAAGGCTGGGACCTGGCAACACGGCAGCAGCTGAGCCCAGGGCGGAGGGGAGCGGGAAGAAGCAAGAAGCTGCAGGTGAAAGCAGCAGCAGTCATTAGAAGACGGGGACGGATGAGTAATGCACCCCGGGATCAATCAGGCACAAATGACCACAGGAGATCATCTTTCTCCAGCAGCAGGATCCTGCTACCCTGTCCTGCCCCTTCCCCCATTAGCCACATCACCCTGCGCCTTAAAGCCACCAGATATACAGGAGCAGGCTCAGAGAGGAATGAGGGAAGATGGAAGGACAGAATGTGATCAGGCGCTGTAGTAAGAGAGTTGTCAGGGACAGCAGGAGCGTATATTGATTGTTTTCGCTTTTGTATAATTGCAATTAAAGTTTGCAAGCAGGCGTATGGATCAGTTTCACAGATGTCGCCCATGCAGGGATGCAAGGCAGTATTGATGGATCCTTACACATTTCCGTGTCCAGAAGGGAAAGGCAGTAATAACCCCAGGCACTCAAACTGTGAGGCTGGAATACTACTAATAAAAAGCTGCTTTTTACTGACATGTAGCACCTCTACAAAGATCAGACAGGAAGATGTTAAACTGAACTGAATATTTGTGATTGAAACAGATTTAAATATTTTAAAACTTTATTGTCTTTCTTCTGGGAGGTACAAGAAAGAGGGATGAAAAACAATTATTTAATCAAATCATTAACATTCCCATTTATCCATTCATCTTCCAGTTTTGCTCAGAACTGGGAAATTTCAACTTCCCAGTCAGAAAAATCAACTGGAACGCTTTCTGAAGTCAGATTTCCCACGGCAACCTGGGAGCAACTCTGATTACCCCCAGTTACGACTTGTAAAGTGGACTTCAAGTTTCAATATGGTCGCTAGTCGCACCAAGAGTAGTAAGCTATGGTGGAAACATGTTTATTTTACAAGACACACATGTAAAAGTGCGTCTAAAATCAACATGAAAGTAGTGTTTGTTCATGGAAAGTAAAGCTTAAAAATTATGTTTGTAAGAGCTATTTGTGGGAGTCGCCATGTTGAAATTACAACTTCTTAGCTAGAATGCTGTTACCTTGTTTTTGACATCAAATCCGAGCTCCGAGTTCCTATATTTCCCAGGTAACTGGAACGCAGCATCAGTCCTTGCTGGGTAGCCAGCCTGTCTGTCTCCAGGTGTCACTGGAAGAGGCAGGAAAAACACAAATCACCAGTTTATCATATGGTGACACAAAAACAGCACAACTATCCATATACATTAATTCACACCTTTTACAGTCAACCAAGGTTAATTAACATAACTTGCATGGCTTTGGATGGCTGAGGGAAGCCCAGAAATCAGGAGACATTACCACCCTGAGAGGGATTTGAACCCAAGACTTTGGTGTTTTGAGGGAACTTACCCCAAACTAATTAGTTTAAATTTAAATATTACATTTTAAATTCACTGAATATATTTTTTCAGTAAAGAAAGAAAGAGAACTCTGAAAAGCAGACTGGTTCCCTGACGACATGTCAGGAAGTCGCCATCTTTTGTTTTCTTTTTCAAACATTTTTGATTTAAAGGAAGAAAAAAAACCTTGAAATGATTCTGTTATAGAGGTTGGCTGGCGGTGTTTGATTTAAAGAGACATTAACCTCTATTTGAAGACACATTAAAATAGAATTAATTTGGATTTCCATGTGAACTGAGACCAATAGGGCTTCACCTCCAGTACACTCCTGTAATTGGTTGCATAGATTTCCATTAAATCTGGTTTGCGGAGTCCTTTGATTTAGACTAAAAGCTACATTTTATCAAAGTTATGTTCACAGTACTTTTTAAACAAAGCTAAATTAGAAATAATCCACAGGGTCGTGACGCTACATTAAATCTTAGCATAGCTACAGAGTCATTATGCTGCTTTCTGATGGCAGCATAAAGATAATAGATTGGAAGTAGAGATTTAATGGTAAACAGAAAAGATGAGCATGTGGATCATACTCCTGTCCAAATCCCAAGATACATTTTAAAAGCCAGGACTTTTTCCTAAGTGAAAGAGAGAGAAAAATTTGGAGAATTTACCATTTTACTAAGAGCTGTCATCTTTAAAAAAAAAAACTATTCACACTTTAAATGTCAGTTTGATGAAACATCACAAGGATATCTTCAGTCACATCATAGATGCTAAAAATAAAAAAATTTAAAACTCAGTGACATCAGGACCAAAACCACTTTGCATTTCATGAAGGAAATAAATAGATTAGCTGAGTTTGATGTTGAGAAAGTGGCTAAATAATAACTGTTGATTTCAGATTCAAAGCAAACAGCATGAATAAAAGAGGCGACATTATGTCACTTTGATTTGTATAAACATAAAGATAACGTCGTGCTCTACCTTGGGTGTGATAATGGTCATGGCTGCCTGGTTGTTATTGCTCCCTTGGTTCTGTAAATTACTCTGAAAGTGATCCAGCACAGTTTGCAGCTATAAACTCAAAGGCATTTTCTTTGGTGACAGTCCAACACAGTGTAATGAAGAACTTGGAAGTGGAAGAAAAAGGAACTGCTGCTTTAAAAAGGAGTGACACAGTTGGTAGCACTGTTCCCTTGCAGCAAGGGGGTTATGGGTTTGAATCCTGACCTCAAGTTTTACTGAACGCAGTTTGCATGTTTTCCCAATGAATATTTGGGTTCTCTCTACCATAAAGTCCAAAAATCATGACTGCTAGGTTATTTTGACTCTTAGGCACCAGCATATCTGAAACCCAAGTCAAACAAGTAACAAAATAGATGAATGGTTTAATTTCTTTTTACAAAGAACACCTCTGAAAAGAGCGACGCTCGCGTTTAGATTCATCTACATTTACTGTGACACTCCTGAGTAAAGCCCAGGGTAAGAAACTGCCTTCAAAAATCACCTACTTGGTAAATAAAGTCCATCCATGTGTATTTTCATCTCACTTCAATCAAGCTGTTCTTTGGAGGCTTCTGAGGAATTATTGCTACAGAACAAACAGCATTATTAAGAAACACAAAATTGTAGAGACGTTTAAGCAAGAATTAGGTTATTAAAGCAGCAGTTCATGTAAAATCAACTTTTTATAGTTTTACATCATGTTATTAATGTTATTTCCTCATCAAAAATATAGCTGAAGTGTTGCCTGGAGTTTTTCTTTCCATGCATGTTTGAGAAACAGTTGACTCTCCATGACAACCATTCAGTTGTGCAAAACGCCCGGGGGGACCTAGCTCCGCCTTGGAGACGAAGCTCCTCCCCCTACCCAGCTCCTTCAGACTAGCCAGCAGCAATTAGCAAACACCTGGTGGAACCGTTGAGCTCATTATTTGAGCTACTCCTCAGTGAAATGCTGATTCAAAATGTTGTTAAAAAGGAGCTTTGTTGTGATGACTTCCTGAAGGCGGAGTTTCAGAAAGAGCAGAATTTTTTAAAGAGATAGAGGCCCAGTTTCATGACATTAGATTATGTAACCAAATTTATTTTAAGTTATATTGGATATCTCCATGACATTTTTATAATAACTGAAGGTAACAGTTACTTGACTGTGCTATAAAATGGCAAACATGAGGCTAGAAAACACATAATACTGCACTGGCCCTTTAAACAAAATTCCTTATCTTGAGACATGGAGCACTGATCAATCCATCACGCTGTGAAGATTCTCCAACAGGGATGTAGATGCTGGTCAATGTTGACCAATGATGGAGCACAAACAAAGCTTGTTAAAGGCTGCCGTAGATGTGGGGGTTAAGGTGACAAACGCCCTAAAACATTCAGCCAGAGCTACAGAGGGATGATCCATAGCAAAGTATATTCATTAGAACGGCCCAGTCAAAGTCACCATCTAAAAAATGTTAGTTTTTGACATTTTAAGCATTGGGGGAAAGTTGTTATTTTACACTAAAATACAAAAGTTGTTGTTTGGGACACTGAAGATATTTTTATCATTAATAGCCTCTTCCTGAACTAATAACACTCCACGTGTTTTGCACTTTGTGCTTGTTGAAAGTGGGATTACAGCATTTACCATTATCTCATATTTATTGTTCTGTGTGGAGCCATTTTGTCTGCATGTTTTGTTTTGTTTTTAATGAACCACAGAGGATTTGATAAAAGGACTGAGTGCTGCAAAGCAATGCAACTAATCCTCCTGTGAAAGCTTCACTTTAAACATTATTGTTTTCTTAGAAAATCCAAAGCAATTATGTGATATTGGCTCCGGGAAAAATAAAATCAGAGGCTGTAGTATGACAGAGTCAAAAATATCATTCAAACACCAATAACTTCATGTTGACATGGAGACAGAAAAGTACATGTTCAATTTTGTACAACAATCATTTTAACTAATCTTTTCTGTCATAATTATAACTACAATTATGAGAGGCTACTATTCTACTTTACTTTTACATAAATACCTGGAAAACTTGCCATGTAAATGCAACCAGTTAAAACTGTTTGAAATAGTTGACAACAAAATGACACCTGCTAGTAACCTGCACGTTTGACAGGTTTATAAGAATATTTCACCTAAATTTTATTTTAAAAAACTGCTTTACATGTTCAACTGATGAAACAAGTAGTGATTTCCAGATTTATTGCCACTGCTGGTGATGATGCTTAAAAAATATATATTAAAAAATAGATATTTTTATTGCAGTAGAAGTTCTTCAATAGAGATTTTATTTTTATTATATTTGCCACAGTATCAGTTTCATTAATGATATGGAAAAGTTCAGATGAGCAACACCTTTCCTTTAGTCTTTGACACATTTGTGAGTCTAGAGTCGGAACAAAACACACATAAGAGTTAAGGAAGAGCAGGTAGAAAGTTTTGTAATAGGACAACAGGAAACTTACAAAATGAGCGTGGAAGAAGAAACCTGCAAAGAACAACAAAAACCAGGAATCTAGCATGTTGAGACAGGAGTGGAAAATGACACTGGATCCAGGTGAACTTAATCAGAGGAATGTGGAGCAGCTGTGGAGGAGAGAAAAACAAGGAAACTGATGGAAGGTGAATAATTAACACAAACAGAGCTGAAGTAGACACCAAAGAAACTACCCACTGAAGGAAAAATGGCAATTATCTAGGAGAATAAATCAAAACGCACAGAAAACAAAACAAAAAAAAAATAACTTGGAAATCACCACAAGGAATTAAGCTATATGGCAAAACCCTAGTGACAATAATAACTGACTATGGCAAGACCTTTCCAACATTAATAAAGAACTCTGAAATAATCAAAACACAGATATAAAAACCAAAAACCCAAACATGACAAAGTTCAGATTCTCTAAACGACCTGTAAAATTATGTACAAAAAATCTCATGTAAATAAAATACGATCTTTCTCAGTGGAAGATGTTCCTACTGCAATAACATCTTTTACGGTTTTGTTTTATGTACATGTTTATCAGGTTCTTGATTCTTTTTTTCGTAATATCTCAACTTAGGAAGTTTAAAATCCAAGTCCATCATTTTTAATACAGCTGGCATTATTAACATGTACTCTGCCATAACCCTTAACTTTCTATCACAGGCCCAATCAGAGCGTCCCAATAATTTCTTTGGAACCTCAATTTCCTGACAGTGTGTGTAAGACAACTTTGTGGGAACCAAATCGACTGTTCGCTAATGAGAGGAAGCTATATCAAGAACCAACATCTTTAATTAACACATCCCCAGCACTTCCTGTCTTTGATCTCGCCGTTTGATTTATGCCTCTGTGAGAGAAGGTTGGTGGAGGGCTCCACGAGAAGTTGGGAATGGAAATGAAGACGTGCAATGAGAAAATGATGAAACCACGGTGCTCCCGTTGTTCGGAAAGTCTCGCAGCATTAGGACCTTTCCCTTTGTGTAAAGGGCCAGCTCAATTACAAGCCAGCATAGCTATCTCTTCAATAGCCTGATAAGGCAATAATCCCAAATCCATGCCATTTTAATGACTTCCTGTCTAATTAAGAACTGCTTTACAAAAGATGGACACATCTGAGGCCGTCCTTTTGTACAGGAGCCTATTGTTGGAAATATCAGTGTGACCAGCGATGAACTACTAAGTAGTTTTTTTTTTCTTTGAGAAAAAGTAAAAAATAATCTAGTAATCCATGTTATTTATTACTCAATGTCAGAGAGGTTAGAACAAAGTGGAAGTCCCCTGTTAGTTCTGATGCTGAACTAACATCTCTCCAGGTTGCAATGTAGGTGCTCTCTTTATCTTTAAATGTTTATATTTCAGCAGTTTTAACTAATATTTCATGTTTAATCTCATGAATGTTTGGATGTTTCAAGTATAAAAACACCTAGCTAATCTGTCAGAAGCATTAAGAGGTGTGTGCTTCTGACAGGACATTTATAAGCTTTTCCGTTAGGTTTGTTAGTCTTTACTGCCCTCTAGTGTTGGAATTTAACACTGTTACATTAACAAGCACATATAAAGAAAGTGGAAAATTTGAAATGATATAGGATTTTAGTAATTTAACATGAAAAACATTGATTGTAAAACAAATAAAATCAATACATTTACTTTTCAGTTCTGGAGGTCCACATGTTACATTTCTTGTTTATTTTGCCAGAATTGAACTAACTGTGAAACTTGATCCTATAAAATGTTTTACACTTTTGTATTGCTAAACATCTAATCACAAACTTGTATGCTATTTGAATCTTAGATTATTTTTGTTCACACATGCAAAGTAAGTAAATGCACAGTCACAGCTGCTATTTCTCCAGTACCTTTGAGAGGGACATATTACTTTAGACTGAAACCATGACAAACACACTGACACATCGACCACTGAAAGATACAATATATTTGGAAATATCCATAACCTTGGTGTCTCTGTAATTTTAGAACTGGAACTTTATCTGTTTGATATTTTCCATCACTGACCTAATCAAGAGGCATGTTCCATTGGACTACATGAAACGGTGTGTGAGACAAACCACAGGTGCATGACTTTCCACTCCAGGTCAAGGTCTGGTTTGTGCATAAAAGACGATAGAAGCATTCGCTTCTTGCAGAATTGTTCTGACTTGACGCAAACATGTTCAGGATTCTGGTGTTGACATGTCTCGCTGCCTTGGGTAAGAACAAAGAGGCATGTACACTGAAAATGAAATAAAAATACTCTAATTTGTTGCAGCTAATTTTATTAGTTTTGCTCAATTATATACTGTTTGTATGAGATCATTTACTTTAAGTAAGCAGTAACTTCTATCTACCAGCTACATCATTTCTTGCTAGCTCTTACTGTTTTTGAAATTATGGAAGAATTTCTGTGTCAAAATCAAGTTGTTGTTTTTGTGTTTTGAACCAGCGGTGGCTGAGCTGGAGCATGAGCCCAAGTACCTGGAAGACAGCGTGCAGAGAGTTATTGGAGGATCGGTTGCCAAACCTAACTCCTGGCCCTGGCAGGTAACACACCGCTGACGCCACTAGTTATATTTAATGTGTCTGATTTAAAATGGAAATCAAATGTGATCAAAACAAAATGACAAAAAACTTGAATTATTAAAGCCTGCGTTCATTCTCTTTTCAGATCACTCTTCAGTACCAGTCTGGCAGCTCCTGGTACCACACCTGTGGAGGAAGCCTTGTCCGTACTGGCTGGGTGATGACCGCTGCTCACTGTGTGGACAGGTAGCGTAAAGAGTAAAGAGTCTTACCATGAAAATGTTCATGGTTTTATGCTTATGCTTTTATTTGTGCTTATATAATCCAGTTTGTATAAGAAACTGTCATTTATTTAGTTGTCTTAAAATGTCTCCAGCTTGATTACACTTCTCACAACTTCAGAAAGTGTAAATAACAATTAAAGCTTAAGTTAATTCATTAACTATGATATCTCATAGGAAATATTTCTTTCATTGCATACTTTAAAATGTTATGAGTTAGTACTGCTCAGAATACCACTGACTATGTTTAATAAACTTCCAAGGTGCATACAAAAATTGTTTGAAACAATATAAAAACTATGAAATAGGAGAGAAGGATTTATTTTAAAAAGCTAAAGCTCAAGACAAATATTAAAAACAATTTTACTACAGTTAGATTCAGGTACAGAATAATTGTTACGAGGAGTTAAAACTATTGATTTTTTTATCTTTAAATATAAGAAAATGTATAAAAATAATTGATACGGTTTTCTATTACTGAATGAACTTGTTTTGTTGTGTTTTTTCCAGCATTATGTGTTCTTTCTTTTTTGACTTGTGTATGGAAAAATTTTAAATGACTAAACATAAAGCTATCCTGACTACTTCATACTGTTTCTGTGTTTTGTAGTCCAAGAAACTTCCGTGTGGTTCTTGGTGAGCATGACCTGTACGTCAACGGAGGAACTGAGCAGGTCATCAGTGTGAGCCAGATTTACATCCATCCCAACTGGAATTCAAACAATGTCGCTAATGGGTGAGAAATGTCTTTAGCACAGTTATAACATAAGAAAACGTTTGATTCTGAGCTCACTGGGGGCTGAATGTGACTCTTTTAGTCTAAACTTCAATCAAACAGGTTTTTGTAAAACGTCTGGGATCCATGCCAATAGTTTTGCTTTCTGTATTTCAGATATGACATTGCTCTGTTGAGACTGTCCTCCAGCGCCTCCCTGAACAGCTACGTTCAGCTCGCCTCTCTGCCCCCCGCCGACCAGATTCTGCCTCACAACAACCTCTGCTACATCACTGGATGGGGACGCACCTCCAGTCAGTGCCATTGCACAATTATTTCCTATTCTTTATGCTAAAGCTAAATGCATCATGTTCCTTTTGATCAGCTGGTGGAAGCCTGTCTGATCAGCTGAAGGAGGCCTACCTCCCTGTGGTGGACTACAACACCTGCTCCAGCAGCGGCTGGTGGGGCAGTACTGTGAAGACCACCATGGTGTGCGCTGGAGGTTATGCTGAGGCTGGATGCAATGTGAGTCTGTTTCCTTTTTTTCTCTCATTTTTATTAATACATTTTGACCTGTAGTTTGACATATCAGGCTAAATAGATACAAGTGGTACTTTTTAAATAAGTGCTGTCAATAAATTAAAAAATGCAATTTAATTAATCACACTCTGGTGCTGTGATTAATCACTATGCAAGTTTGAAGTATAAATATGCACAATTTCAAAAAATGTTTAGGAAAATGTGTCATTGTCTCAAACCAAATATGTCTGAAGATGCTCAGTTTTCCAGGTTTTTACATTCAAGAACGTTTAAAGGAAGTAATTTCATTTCAAACGTTAACAGAAATAAGATGAAAAAGTCAAAACAAAAACAATTATGCTTATATGCAGTCCTGTATGATTGTCTTCAAGGAACTAAATTGATAAAAAGTTATAAATTTTTTATCAAACTTTTTCTAGTTTTTCAAAAAAGACATGCCATCTTTCAGCCAGTTGCTGGGGGTGAGACGTTTTCCAGGACATTAAATTCTGTCATGTCAATAATAAGCTAAAGCTTAAGATTTACAATGGACTCCTCAGGAATACCACAAATGGACACTAGAGGGCAGCTGTCATATTTGTCACAGCTCAGAAACACTGGGATTGATTTCTCATAATGTCTTTTAGCTTTACATGGCCAAGATTTTTGAATTTGAGGTTCTGGGAGCCTGGACCCCATCAAACTTCAACCTTTCTGTTTTTTAACTCTCAGGGTGACTCTGGAGGCCCTCTGAACTGCCAGGTTAATGGTAATTACTACGTGCACGGCGTTACCAGCTTCGTGTCTGGTCTGGGCTGCGACACCTATCAGAAACCCACCGTCTTCACCCGCGTGTCTGCTTACATCAGCTGGATGGACTCAGTAAGTGTTAACCATCCAAACTCTCAGTGTTTTTACCATAATTATTAATGACTCAAAATGATGGACTCCTAATGAGCTTTTACTTTTTCTTTTCCCCCCCCCCAGATCATTGCTTAGGTGTTGCAGAATGCTAAGGTGCAAGACTGAGTTTGATTATGTTGGCATCTAAAGAAAAAACTATTGCATTCATCTCATTCTCCACAATTATTAAAATATCACAATAAACTTTGTGTGAAGGCTCGTTTTTTATATAAATAACAGCAAGCAAATTTATGTACCTCACCAGGGTAAAAAAAAAAAGAAAAACAGTGGCCTGCAAATGTATTAATACCACTCTGCCTTTTTTTTTTTGTATTTTGTCCTATTAGCAATCAACAACCACTCAGGGTAAAAGAACTTATTGCAGGAGTCACTGTGGAGTTTCTCGGGACGTTTATTTACACTCTACCTTTCATGCACTCTGAAATTAAACATGCCTTTCCGTTTCACAGACTGGTATGCAACTGTTGCTGCCAGGTGGTAAATAAATCTCTCATTACACACAATGCATCAAAGTCAATTAGTCTCATACGGTAAGATGTTATTTTATCAAAAGAAATGTTGGACTGGAAGTTGCCTTCCAATGTAGGGGAGTGAAAATATGGCAAATTACAAAAACAAATCATCACACTTGGCTTTGTTTAAGCCAACGTTTGAGGGATCTTGGCTCACCTGCTTCTTTTTTTTTACATTTTAAACACCAGTTCCATATTCACAAACACCTCTCGGAAAACCCTCGACTCTCACGGCGAACCGATATGAAAGTTTCCTTTAATCCTGAATACTTGTTTCTTATCAGCCTAGCTGCTTAAAGCACAACATCATCTTTCCAATTCCTGAATTCCTTTCTGACTTTTCAGGTCAGAGTGACGCAGCACTTTGCACACATCCATTTCCTTCTGATAAAAACATGCCTCACTGCAAAACAGTACTAGCTGCGTTTCCATTACAAATGTGTGAAAAACGTTGTCAATGTTTCATTAAAGTTAAAAAAAGCACAATTTCGCAATTGCAATGTTTCCATTAAGAAAAAACATAATTAAAATCACACATAAATAAGTTTAATGCGAAAATCCATTAAAAACATGCCACAGTATCATCCTCCCTGCTGTTTTCTTCTTCATGCCAGTGGCAGCATCCGGTCGTTGATTACGTGACTCGCATGAGGCAAAAAAAGTGTTTGCATTGCAGTATTGTGAAATAAACTAACTTTAATATGCCCCCCCCCCCCCAAAAAAAAAACACTTCAACCTACAGCAATAACTTTTTATTGACAACTGAAGTATTTTTCCCCAAAAATCGATGTTTCAATTAAGCACAATTATTTTTGAAATGTTAAATTGCGCAACTCTACAGTGAAGGGAAATGCAGCTACTGTAACCGAATTGAATGGGTTCATTTTCTCTGTCAACAAGGAGCTAAATTGTAAACAAACAAATCTTTACTGTAAGTTTAGTGAACAAACAACTCAGGGCAAAAACAAATGCAGCACATGACAATATAAACAAAATGTCCTCTTATGTAAATAAATTGAACTTGTAGAGTCATGGTCTCTAATGCGGAGACCATATTATAAATTTATAGCCTTTATTGCACATATATAAGAAGTTATGGCAACAGCTGGAAGAGGCGATATCCAGGATGTGAAGTCCTGTGAATTAATACTTGTTCACGTCGTCAGGCGGTGTACAGCATCATGAAGTAATGAAGAATATTACATTCTCAGAATACCAAAAATATTAACAAGTTGATTGTAAATTGAATAATCATACTGGATCATGTCACTAAAAAAAAATCAATAATTAAATTATTAATATTGACACTCAAATTGGTTAAGAGACACAGAGAATTGTGATGGGGTTGATTAGATCTAGTGGATAAAGTTCGTCTCTTCCTCTACAAAGGTAAACCTGTTGGTAATTTGGATTTTCTGTGTTCCTTAGTTAACTTTAGGGAAAGTTTGGAAAAGAGGAAGAGAAATAAAATCTAAGCGAGTTATAATGAAACCACTGATTGTGTGGTCCTCTAACAGTGAATAATAAATCTTACTGGCGTCGAGGTCAACAACCCATCTTTAAGCCCATTAGATATCTGCTTCCTGTCTCCCAGGGAGGGAGACAGGAAGCTTTCTCTACTGGGAGACTTGGATAAATTATTTTACTAAAATAAGTAAAATAACAGATGTGTTTCCAAATGGGGAAACACATCTTGGACCTTTGTTGATTTTTTCTTTCTAAAAAAATAATTTTTAAACTGTCTATGGATTTTTGGTCTTCCTGTTAAAAACATATCTCATTACATGTAAAAAAAAAATGAATTGGTAATAAAATCTTCTTTGTTTAGTTTAAATGAACTGTTAACCATTTTAGAAAAAACTCTTCAATGTGCCTAATTTTTCTGCTTAGAAATATACATCACTTATTTAATCACTTAAATTTCACTTGTGCATGTTTCAAGTGTTAAAATGATTTGTTCAGTTAATAAAATATGATCTTCCAAGGTGTTTCATTTCTTCCTAAATATACATTTCTATTCAAAGAGTGACTTTGCATGCCCAAGTTTTTTCTGTCTAATTTCTGATCAACTACAGAATCAGGCAATATCATTTTGCAGGATTAAACCAGTTTAGCAGGGAAAGCCTTTCGCATAAGCGTGTAAACTTTATGATTTTCAGAAGTATCTTGCTAAATCAAAGTTAATGTTTTTAAATTATAGGCAAAAAATGTAAAAATAAAAAAAATAGAATCTTGAATATTGATGACTTTTCAGTCACTGATATGACAGCTGGATATCTTGGTTTTGTTAAAAATAAAGTAACTTATTTTATTTAAATCAAGCTCACATAGGAATTATAGCTTTTAATAGCAAGAAAGAATATTGAGCCAATAAGATGCCCCAATCAGGACCCTGTTGCAGCTCCTGGGTTTTCAGGAAGCTTGAAATCTGTCCATCCATGAAAAGCAATATTCTTTGTCAATCAGATTCCAGTATTGCCATAAAACATCTGACAGATCAGTTCTAAAGGTGGGATCCTTTCCATGCACTCTTTTATGAGTTATTCATATGAATAATGGTCTGGACTGAGATTTGGAATTTTTTGTCGCTCTCCCCATTTATTTGGTCTACCTTTTCTGAAGAAAGGTTTTAACATTTTGTGTCTTCAACTCCAGCAAATTCAATTTGGACTGAAGGAAGAATTATATTATATTTGTTATAATATATACATATTTTATGTTGTAATATATATGTAAATATAATATACCGTACATATTATATACATATATAATATGTATATTTTATAAAACATAATACAATTTGAATGTTTGGATGTTTCAAGTATAAAAACACCTAGCTAATCTGTCAGAAGCATTAAGAGGTGTGTGTTTCTGGCAGGACATTTATAAGCTTTTCCGTTAGGTTTGTTAGTCTTTACTGCCCTCTAGTGTTGGAATTTAACACTGTTACATTAACAAGCACATACCCAGAAAGTGGAAATTTGAAATGATATAGGATTTTAGTAATTTAACATGAAAAACATTGATTGTAAAACAAATAAAATCAATACATTTACTTTTCAGTTCTGGAGGTCCACATGTTACATTTCTTGTTTATTTTGCCAGAATTGAACTAACTGTGAAACTTGATCCTATAAAATGTTTTACACTTTTGTATTGCTAAACATCTAATCACAAACTTGTATGCTATTTGAATCTTAGATTATTTTTGTTCACACATGCAAAGTAAGTAAATGCACAGTCACAGCTGCTATTTCTCCAGTACCTTTGAGAGGGACATATTACTTTAGACTGAAACCATGACAAACACACTGACACATCGACCACTGAAAGATAGAATATATTTAGAAATATCCATAACCTTGGTGTCTCTGTAATTTTAGAACTGGAACTTTATCTGTTTGATATTTTCCATCACTGACCTAATCAAGAGGCATGTTCCATTGGACTACATGAAACGGTGTGTGAGACAAACCACAGCTGCATTCGTGGACATGACTTTCCACTCCAGGTCAAGGTCTGGTTTGTGCATAAAAGACGATAGAAGCATTCGCTTCTTGCAGAATTGTTCTGACTTGACGCAAACATGTTCAGGATTCTGGTGTTGACATGTCTCGCTGCCTTGGGTAAGAACAAAGAGGCATGTACACTGAAAATGAAATAAAAATACTCTAATTTGTTGCAGCTAATTTTATTAGTTTTGCTCAATTATATACTGTTTGTATGAGATCATTTACTTTAAGTAAGCAGTAACTTCTATCTACCAGCTACATCATTTCTTGCTAGCTCTTACTGTTTTTGAAATTATGGAAGAATTTCTGTGTCAAAATCAAGTTGTTGTTTTTGTGTTTTGAACCAGCGGTGGCTGAGCTGGAGCATGAGCCCAAGTACCTGGAAGACAGCGTGCAGAGAGTTATTGGAGGATCGGTTGCCAAACCTAACTCCTGGCCCTGGCAGGTAACACACCGCTGACGCCACTAGTTATATTTAATGTGTCTGATTTAAAATGGAAATCAAATGTGATCAAAACAAAATGACAAAAAACTTGAATTATTAAAGCCTGCGTTCATTCTCTTTTCAGATCACTCTTCAGTACCAGTCTGGCAGCTCCTGGTACCACACCTGTGGAGGAAGCCTTGTCCGTACTGGCTGGGTGATGACCGCTGCTCACTGTGTGGACAGGTAGCGTAAAGAGTAAAGAGTCTTACCATGAAAATGTTCATGGTTTTATGCTTATGCTTTTATTTGTGCTTATATAATCCAGTTTGTATAAGAAACTGTCATTTATTTAGTTGTCTTAAAATGTCTCCAGCTTGATTACACTTCTCACAACTTCAGAAAGTGTAAATAACAATTAAAGCTTAAGTTAATTCATTAACTATGATATCTCATAGGAAATATTTCTTTCATTGCATACTTTAAAATGTTATGAGTTAGTACTGCTCAGAATACCACTGACTATGTTTAATAAATTCCCAAGGTGCATACAAAAATTGTTTGAAACAATATAAAAACTATGAAATAGGAGAGAAGGATTTATTTTAAAAAGCTAAAGCTCAAGACAAATATTAAAAACAATTTTACTACAGTTAGATTCAGGTACAGAATAATTGTTACGAGGAGTTAAAACTATTGATTTTTTTATCTTTAAATATAAGAAAATGTATAAAAATAATTGATACGGTTTTCTATTACTGAATGAACTTGTTTTGTTGTGTTTTTTCCAGCATTATGTGTTCTTTCTTTTTTGACTTGTGTATGGAAAAATTTTAAATGACTAAACATAAAGCTATCCTGACTACTTCATACTGTTTCTGTGTTTTGTAGTGCAAGAAACTTCCGTGTGGTTCTTGGTGAGCATGACCTGTACGTCAACGGAGGAACTGAGCAGGTCATCAGTGTGAGCCAGATTTACATCCATCCCAACTGGAATTCAAACAATGTCGCTAATGGGTGAGAAATGTCTTTAGCACAGTTATAACATAAGAAAACGTTTGATTCTGAGCTCACTGGGGGCTGAATGTGACTCTTTTAGTCTAAACTTCAATCAAACAGGTTTTTGTAAAACGTCTGGGATCCATGCCAATAGTTTTGCTTTCTGTATTTCAGATATGACATTGCTCTGTTGAGACTGTCCTCCAGCGCCTCCCTGAACAGCTACGTTCAGCTCGCCTCTCTGCCCCCCGCCGACCAGATTCTGCCTCACAACAACCTCTGCTACATCACTGGATGGGGACGCACCTCCAGTCAGTGCCATTGCACAATTATTTCCTATTCTTTATGCTAAAGCTAAATGCATCATGTTCCTTTTGATCAGCTGGTGGAAGCCTGTCTGATCAGCTGAAGGAGGCCTACCTCCCTGTGGTGGACTACAACACCTGCTCCAGCAGCGGCTGGTGGGGCAGTACTGTGAAGACCACCATGGTGTGCGCTGGAGGTTATGCTGAGGCTGGATGCAATGTGAGTCTGTTTCCTTTTTTTCTCTCATTTTTATTACGGTAATACATTTTGACCTGTAGTTTGACATATCAGGCTAAATAGATACAAGTGGTACTTTTTAAATAAGTGCTGTCAATAAATTAAAAAATGCAATTTAATTAATCACACTCTGGTGCTGTGATTAATCACTATGCAAGTTTGAAGTATAAATATGCACAATTTCAAAAAATGTTTAGGAAAATGTGTCATTGTCTCAAACCAAATATGTCTGAAGATGCTCAGTTTTCCAGGTTTTTACATTCAAGAACGTTTAAAGGAAGTAATTTCATTTCAAACGTTAACAGAAATAAGATGAAAAAGTCAAAACAAAAACAATTATGCTTATATGCAGTCCTGTATGATTGTCTTCAAGGAACTAAATTGATAAAAAGTTATAAATTTTTTATCAAACTTTTTCTAGTTTTTCAAAAAAGACATGCCATCTTTCAGCCAGTTGCTGGGGGTGAGACGTTTTCCAGGACATTAAATTCTGTCATGTCAATAATAAGCTAAAGCTTAAGATTTACAATGGACTCCTCAGGAATACCACAAATGGACACTAGAGGGCAGCTGTCATATTTGTCACAGCTCAGAAACACTGGGATTGATTTCTCATAATGTCTTTTAGCTTTACATGGCCAAGATTTTTGAATTTGAGGTTCTGGGAGCCTGGACCCCATCAAACTTCAACCTTTCTGTTTTTTAACTCTCAGGGTGACTCTGGAGGCCCTCTGAACTGCCAGGTTAATGGTAATTACTACGTGCACGGCGTTACCAGCTTCGTGTCTGGTCTGGGCTGCGACACCTATCAGAAACCCACCGTCTTCACCCGCGTGTCTGCTTACATCAGCTGGATGGACTCAGTAAGTGTTAACCATCCAAACTCTCAGTGTTTTTACCATAATTATTAATGACTCAAAATGATGGACTCCTAATGAGCTTTTACTTTTTCTTTTCCCCCCCCCCAGATCATTGCTTAGGTGTTGCAGAATGCTAAGGTGCAAGACTGAGTTTGATTATGTTGGCATCTAAAGAAAAAACTATTGCATTCATCTCATTCTCCACAATTATTAAAATATCACAATAAACTTTGTGTGAAGGCTCGTTTTTTATATAAATAACAGCAAGCAAATTTATGTACCTCACCAGGGTAAAAAAAAAAAGAAAAACAGTGGCCTGCAAATGTATTAATACCACTCTGCCTTTTTTTTTTTGTATTTTGTCCTATTAGCAATCAACAACCACTCAGGGTAAAAGAACTTATTGCAGGAGTCACTGTGGAGTTTCTCGGGACGTTTATTTACACTCTACCTTTCATGCACTCTGAAATTAAACATGCCTTTCCGTTTCACAGACTGGTATGCAACTGTTGCTGCCAGGTGGTAAATAAATCTCTCATTACACACAATGCATCAAAGTCAATTAGTCTCATACGGTAAGATGTTATTTTATCAAAAGAAATGTTGGACTGGAAGTTGCCTTCCAATGTAGGGGAGTGAAAATATGGCAAATTACAAAAACAAATCATCACACTTGGCTTTGTTTAAGCCAACGTTTGAGGGATCTTGGCTCACCTGCTTCTTTTTTTTTACATTTTAAACACCAGTTCCATATTCACAAACACCTCTCGGAAAACCCTCGACTCTCACGGCGAACCGATATGAAAGTTTCCTTTAATCCTGAATACTTGTTTCTTATCAGCCTAGCTGCTTAAAGCACAACATCATCTTTCCAATTCCTGAATTCCTTTCTGACTTTTCAGGTCAGAGTGACGCAGCACTTTGCACACATCCATTTCCTTCTGATAAAAACATGCCTCACTGCAAAACAGTACTAGCTGCGTTTCCATTACAAATGTGTGAAAAACGTTGTCAATGTTTCATTAAAGTTAAAAAAAGCACAATTTCGCAATTGCAATGTTTCCATTAAGAAAAAACATAATTAAAATCACACATAAATAAGTTTAATGCGAAAATCCATTAAAAACATGCCACAGTATCATCCTCCCTGCTGTTTTCTTCTTCATGCCAGTGGCAGCATCCGGTCGTTGATTACGTGACTCGCATGAGGCAAAAAAAGTGTTTGCATTGCAGTATTGTGAAATAAACTAACTTTAATATGCCCCCCCCCCCAAAAAAAAACACTTCAACCTACAGCAATAACTTTTTATTGACAACTGAAGTATTTTTCCCCAAAAATCGATGTTTCAATTAAGCACAATTATTTTTGAAATGTTAAATTGCGCAACTCTACAGTGAAGGGAAATGCAGCTACTGTAACCGAATTGAATGGGTTCATTTTCTCTGTCAACAAGGAGCTAAATTGTAAACAAACAAATCTTTACTGTAAGTTTAGTGAACAAACAACTCAGGGCAAAAACAAATGCAGCACATGACAATATAAACAAAATGTCCTCTTATGTAAATAAATTGAACTTGTAGAGTCATGGTCTCTAATGCGGAGACCATATTATAAATTTATAGCCTTTATTGCACATATATAAGAAGTTATGGCAACAGCTGGAAGAGGCGATATCCAGGATGTGAAGTCCTGTGAATTAATACTTGTTCACGTCGTCAGGCGGTGTACAGCATCATGAAGTAATGAAGAATATTACATTCTCAGAATACCAAAAATATTAACAAGTTGATTGTAAATTGAATAATCATACTGGATCATGTCACTAAAAAAAAATCAATAATTAAATTATTAATATTGACACTCAAATTGGTTAAGAGACACAGAGAATTGTGATGGGGTTGATTAGATCTAGTGGATAAAGTTCGTCTCTTCCTCTACAAAGGTAAACCTGTTGGTAATTTGGATTTTCTGTGTTCCTTAGTTAACTTTAGGGAAAGTTTGGAAAAGAGGAAGAGAAATAAAATCTAAGCGAGTTATAATGAAACCACTGATTGTGTGGTCCTCTAACAGTGAATAATAAATCTTACTGGCGTCGAGGTCAACAACCCATCTTTAAGCCCATTAGATATCTGCTTCCTGTCTCCCAGGGAGGGAGACAGGAAGCTTTCTCTACTGGGAGACTTGGATAAATTATTTTACTAAAATAAGTAAAATAACAGATGTGTTTCCAAATGGGGAAACACATCTTGGACCTTTGTTGATTTTTTCTTTCTAAAAAAATAATTTTTAAACTGTCTATGGATTTTTGGTCTTCCTGTTAAAAACATATCTCATTACATGTAAAAAAAAAATGAATTGGTAATAAAATCTTCTTTGTTTAGTTTAAATGAACTGTTAACCATTTTAGAAAAAACTCTTCAATGTGCCTAATTTTTCTGCTTAGAAATATACATCACTTATTTAATCACTTAAATTTCACTTGTGCATGTTTCAAGTGTTAAAATGATTTGTTCAGTTAATAAAATATGATCTTCCAAGGTGTTTCATTTCTTCCTAAATATACATTTCTATTCAAAGAGTGACTTTGCATGCCCAAGTTTTTTCTGTCTAATTTCTGATCAACTACAGAATCAGGCAATATCATTTTGCAGGATTAAACCAGTTTAGCAGGGAAAGCCTTTCGCATAAGCGTGTAAACTTTATGATTTTCAGAAGTATCTTGCTAAATCAAAGTTAATGTTTTTAAATTATAGGCAAAAAATGTAAAAATAAAAAAAATAGAATCTTGAATATTGATGACTTTTCAGTCACTGATATGACAGCTGGATATCTTGGTTTTGTTAAAAATAAAGTAACTTATTTTATTTAAATCAAGCTCACATAGGAATTATAGCTTTTAATAGCAAGAAAGAATATTGAGCCAATAAGATGCCCCAATCAGGACCCTGTTGCAGCTCCTGGGTTTTCAGGAAGCTTGAAATCTGTCCATCCATGAAAAGCAATATTCTTTGTCAATCAGATTCCAGTATTGCCATAAAACATCTGACAGATCAGTTCTAAAGGTGGGATCCTTTCCATGCACTCTTTTATGAGTTATTCATATGAATAATGGTCTGGACTGAGATTTGGAATTTTTTGTCGCTCTCCCCATTTATTTGGTCTACCTTTTCTGAAGAAAGGTTTTAACATTTTGTGTCTTCAACTCCAGCAAATTCAATTTGGACTGAAGGAAGAATTATATTATATTTGTTATAATATATACATATTTTATGTTGTAATATATATGTAAATATAATATACCGTACATATTATATACATATATAATATGTATATTTTATAAAACATAATACAATTTGAATGTTTGGATGTTTCAAGTATAAAAACACCTAGCTAATCTGTCAGAAGCATTAAGAGGTGTGTGTTTCTGGCAGGACATTTATAAGCTTTTCCGTTAGGTTTGTTAGTCTTTACTGCCCTCTAGTGTTGGAATTTAACACTGTTACATTAACAAGCACATACCCAGAAAGTGGAAATTTGAAATGATATAGGATTTTAGTAATTTAACATGAAAAACATTGATTGTAAAACAAATAAAATCAATACATTTACTTTTCAGTTCTGGAGGTCCACATGTTACATTTCTTGTTTATTTTGCCAGAATTGAACTAACTGTGAAACTTGATCCTATAAAATGTTTTACACTTTTGTATTGCTAAACATCTAATCACAAACTTGTATGCTATTTGAATCTTAGATTATTTTTGTTCACACATGCAAAGTAAGTAAATGCACAGTCACAGCTGCTATTTCTCCAGTACCTTTGAGAGGGACATATTACTTTAGACTGAAACCATGACAAACACACTGACACATCGACCACTGAAAGATAGAATATATTTAGAAATATCCATAACCTTGGTGTCTCTGTAATTTTAGAACTGGAACTTTATCTGTTTGATATTTTCCATCACTGACCTAATCAAGAGGCATGTTCCATTGGACTACATGAAACGGTGTGTGAGACAAACCACAGCTGCATTCGTGGACATGACTTTCCACTCCAGGTCAAGGTCTGGTTTGTGCATAAAAGACGATAGAAGCATTCGCTTCTTGCAGAATTGTTCTGACTTGACGCAAACATGTTCAGGATTCTGGTGTTGACATGTCTCGCTGCCTTGGGTAAGAACAAAGAGGCATGTACACTGAAAATGAAATAAAAATACTCTAATTTGTTGCAGCTAATTTTATTAGTTTTGCTCAATTATATACTGTTTGTATGAGATCATTTACTTTAAGTAAGCAGTAACTTCTATCTACCAGCTACATCATTTCTTGCTAGCTCTTACTGTTTTTGAAATTATGGAAGAATTTCTGTGTCAAAATCAAGTTGTTGTTTTTGTGTTTTGAACCAGCGGTGGCTGAGCTGGAGCATGAGCCCAAGTACCTGGAAGACAGCGTGCAGAGAGTTATTGGAGGATCGGTTGCCAAACCTAACTCCTGGCCCTGGCAGGTAACACACCGCTGACGCCACTAGTTATATTTAATGTGTCTGATTTAAAATGGAAATCAAATGTGATCAAAACAAAATGACAAAAAACTTGAATTATTAAAGCCTGCGTTCATTCTCTTTTCAGATCTCTCTTCAGTACCAGTCTGGCAGCTCCTGGTACCACACCTGTGGAGGAAGCCTTGTCCGTACTGGCTGGGTGATGACCGCTGCTCACTGTGTGGACAGGTAGCGTAAAGAGTAAAGAGTCTTACCATGAAAATGTTCATGGTTTTATGCTTATGCTTTTATTTGTGCTTATATAATCCAGTTTGTATAAGAAACTGTCATTTATTTAGTTGTCTTAAAATGTCTCCAGCTTGATTACACTTCTCACAACTTCAGAAAGTGTAAATAACAATTAAAGCTTAAGTTAATTCATTAACTATGATATCTCATAGGAAATATTTCTTTCATTGCATACTTTAAAATGTTATGAGTTAGTACTGCTCAGAATACCACTGACTATGTTTAATAAATTCCCAAGGTGCATACAAAAATTGTTTGAAACAATATAAAAACTATGAAATAGGAGAGAAGGATTTATTTTAAAAAGCTAAAGCTCAAGACAAATATTAAAAACAATTTTACTACAGTTAGATTCAGGTACAGAATAATTGTTACGAGGAGTTAAAACTATTGATTTTTTTATCTTTAAATATAAGAAAATGTATAAAAATAATTGATACGGTTTTCTATTACTGAATGAACTTGTTTTGTTGTGTTTTTTCCAGCATTATGTGTTCTTTCTTTTTTGACTTGTGTATGGAAAAATTTTAAATGACTAAACATAAAGCTATCCTGACTACTTCATACTGTTTCTGTGTTTTGTAGTGCAAGAAACTTCCGTGTGGTTCTTGGTGAGCATGACCTGTACGTCAACGGAGGAACTGAGCAGGTCATCAGTGTGAGCCAGATTTACATCCATCCCAACTGGAATTCAAACAATGTCGCTAATGGGTGAGAAATGTCTTTAGCACAGTTATAACATAAGAAAACGTTTGATTCTGAGCTCACTGGGGGCTGAATGTGACTCTTTTAGTCTAAACTTCAATCAAACAGGTTTTTGTAAAACGTCTGGGATCCATGCCAATAGTTTTGCTTTCTGTATTTCAGATATGACATTGCTCTGTTGAGACTGTCCTCCAGCGCCTCCCTGAACAGCTACGTTCAGCTCGCCTCTCTGCCCCCCGCCGACCAGATTCTGCCTCACAACAACCTCTGCTACATCACTGGATGGGGACGCACCTCCAGTCAGTGCCATTGCACAATTATTTCCTATTCTTTATGCTAAAGCTAAATGCATCATGTTCCTTTTGATCAGCTGGTGGAAGCCTGTCTGATCAGCTGAAGGAGGCCTACCTCCCTGTGGTGGACTACAACACCTGCTCCAGCAGCGGCTGGTGGGGCAGTACTGTGAAGACCACCATGGTGTGCGCTGGAGGTTATGCTGAGGCTGGATGCAATGTGAGTCTGTTTCCTTTTTTTCTCTCATTTTTATTACGGTAATACATTTTGACCTGTAGTTTGACATATCAGGCTAAATAGATACAAGTGGTACTTTTTAAATAAGTGCTGTCAATAAATTAAAAAATGCAATTTAATTAATCACACTCTGGTGCTGTGATTAATCACTATGCAAGTTTGAAGTATAAATATGCACAATTTCAAAAAATGTTTAGGAAACTGTTTCATTGTCGCAAACCAAATATGTCTGAAGATGCTCAGTTTTCCAGGTTTTTACATTCAGGAACTTTTAAAGGAAGTAATTTCATTTCAAACGTTAACAGAAATAAGATGAAAAAGTCAAAACAAAAACAATTATGCTTATATGCAGTCCTGTATAATTGTCTTCAAGGAACTAAATTGATAAAAAGTTATAAATTTTTTATCAAACTTTTTCTAGTTTTTTCAAAAAAGACATGCCATCTTTCAGCCAGTTGCTGGGGGTGAGCCGTTTTCCAGGACATTAAATTCTGTCATGCCAATAACAAGCTAAAGCTTAAGATTTACAATGGACTCCTCAGGAATACCACAAATGGACACTAGAGGGCAGCTGTCATATTTGTCACAGCTCAGAAACACTGGGATTGATTTCTCATAATTTCTTTTAGCTTTACATGGGCAAGATTTTTGAATTTGAGGTTCTGGGAGCCTGGACCCCATCAAACTTCAACCTTTCTGTTTTTTAACTCTCAGGGTGACTCTGGAGGCCCTCTGAACTGCCAGGTTAATGGTAATTACTACGTGCACGGCATTGCCAGCTTCGTGTCTGGTCTGGGCTGCGACACCTATCAGAAACCCACCGTCTTCACCCGCGTGTCTGCTTACATCAGCTGGATGGACTCAGTAAGTGTTAACCATCCAAACTCTCAGTGTTTTTACCATAATTATTAATGACTCAAATGACTCAAAATGATGGACTCCTAATGAGCTTTTACTTTTTCTTTTTTCCCCCCCAGATCATTGCTTAGGTGTTGCAGAATGCTAAGGTGCAAGACTGAGTTTGATTATGTTGGCATCTAAAGAAAAAACTATTGCATTCATCTCATTCTCCACAATTATTAAAATATCACAATAAACTTTGTGTGAAGGCTCGTTTTTTATATAAATAACAGCAAGCAAATTTATGTACCTCACCAGGCTTAAAAAAAAAAGAAAAACAGTGGCCTGCAAATGTATTAATACCACTCTGCCTTTTTTTTTTGTATTTTGTCCTATTAGCAATCAACAACCACTCAGGGTAAAAGAACTTATTGCAGGAGTCACTGTGGAGTTTCTTGGGACGTTTATTTACACTCTACCTTTCATGCACTCTGAAATTAAACATGCCTTTCCGTTTCACAGACTGGTATGCAACTGTTGCTGCCAAGTGGTAAATAAATCTCTCATTACACACAATGCATCAAAGTAAATTAGTCTCATATGGTAAGATGTTACTTTATCAAAAGAAATGTTGGACTGGAAGTTGCCTTCCAATGTAGGGGAGTGAAAATATGGCAAATTACAAAAACAAATCATCACACTTGGCTTTGTTTAAGCCAACGTTTGAGGGATCTTGGCTCACCTGCTTCTTTTTTTTTACGTTTTAAACACCAGTTCCATATTCACAAAAACCTCTCGGAAAACCCTCGACTCTCACGGCGAACTGATATGAAAGTTTCCTTTAATCCTGAATACTTGTTTCTTATCAGCCTAGCTGCTTAAAGCACAACATCATCTTTCCAATTCCTGAATTCCTTTCTGACTTTTCAGGTCAGAGTGACGCAGCACTTTGCACACATCCATTTCCTTCTGATAAAAACATGCCTCACTGCAAAACAGTACTAGCTGCGTTTCCATTACAAATGTGTGAAAAACTTTGTCAATGTTTCATTAAAGTTAAAAAAAGCACAATTTCGCAATTGCAATGTTTTCATCAAGAAAAAATATAATTAAAATCACACATAAATAAGTTTAATGCGAAAATCCATTAAAAACATGCCACAGTATCATCCTCCCTGCTGTTTTCTTCTTCATGCCAGTGGCAGCATCCGGTCGTTGATTACGTGACTCGCATGAGGCAAAAAACGTGTTTGCATTGCAGTATTGTGAAATAAACTAACTTTAATATGGCCCAAAAAAAAAAAAACACTTCAACCTACTGCAAGAACTTTTTATTGACAACTGAGGTTTTTTTACCCAAAAATCGATGTTTCAATTAAGCACAATTGTTTTTGAAATGTTAAATTGCGCAACTATACAGTGAATCTGTATAATTATAATTATACAGCTACTGTAACCGAATTGAATGGGTTCATTTTCTCTGTCAAACAGGAGCTAAATTGTAAACAAACAAATCTTACTGTCAGTTTAGTGAACAAACCACTCAGGACAAAAACAAATGCAGCACATGACAATATAAACAAAATGTCCTCTTATGTAAATAAATTGAACTTGTAGAGTCATGGTCTCTAATGCGGAGACCATATTATAAATTTATAGCCTTTATTGCACATATATAAGAAGTTATGGCAACAGCTGGAAGAGGCGATATCCAGGATGTGAAGTCCTGTGAATTAATACTTGTTCACGGTGTCAGGCGGTGTACAGCATCATGAAGTTATGAAGAATATTACATTCTCAGAATACCAAAAATATTAAAAGTTGATTGTAAATTGAATAATCATACTGGATCCTGTCACTAAAAAAATCAATAATTAAATTATTAATATTGACACTCAAATTGGTTAAGTGACACAGAGAATTGTGATGGGGTTGATTAGATCTACTGGATAAAGATCGTCTCTTCCTCTACAAAGGTAAACCTGTGGGTAATTTGGATTTTCTGTGTTCCTTAGTTAAAACATTTGACAGATCAGTTCTCCAGGTGGGATCCTTTCCATGCACTCTTTTATGAGTTATTCATATGAATAATTGTCTGGACTGAGATCTGGAATTTTTTGTCGCTCTCCCCATTTATTTGGTCTACCTTTTCTGAAGAAAGGTTTTAACATTTTGTGTCTTCAACTTTAGCAAATTCAATTTGGACTGAAGGAAGAATTATATTATATACATATATGTTGTAATATATATGTAAATATAATATACATATTATATACATATATAATATGTATATTTTATAAAACATAATACAATTTGCTAATTGTATTACATTTCTATATCCTGGTGCAATTTTGTGTTTATTTTATTGGGATCTCACAAAATAAATATGTCCGCATCATCTGGGACTCTGCAGATTCAAGTTTTACCACTTCAGTTTTATCAAATCAATAACATGAGTAATTCTCTTCAGCCCTTGTTTTCTTCATATGTGCCAAAAGGTCTTTTGTACGACTGTTCTCTACAAAAAACCCACTTTTCTTCATTTCAGCCACAAACATTTATGCCTCATTCCATAAAGATATTAACTATCAAAAAACATTCTGGTGTTTCTGAAGTTGTGCAATAGCTCATTTTCTCCACTGGATGTCACTGTCAACCGTTCAGTGAATAATCAATAAATCTCCTTAGGTCACTAGTGGCTAACAGTTAACATTATTCATTTCACTGTGTCTAATTGTTTGCAACCTTTATTTAGCCAGCTAACTTTCTTTTTCCAGAGAAACCTGACCAAGAACGGCAGCAGTACACCGACAATTACAAATCAGAAAACCACAGATATTTAAACCCAATTAAAATACAAATATGGGGAAAAAAGGAAGAAAAATAAACAAGCACATCCACAGAAGTAAAAGTGGGAGTAAAATACTACTTGATATTAGTCAAAATATTTACAAGAAATACCTCATGTGCCTTATTTAAGTCTTTCTGCAGTTGATTCCAGTTTGCTGCTCCATCAAACTGGAGGAATTTTTCCCATGATCAGTGAAGCCCTAGACACCGTTAAAATGCATTATAAATGAATTAGTTTTTCTAATTAGTTTTTTTCCCTGGTAAAACTTAAATTTAATAGTCTTTGTCATTTATGCCTACTGAATTTTGCGTTGTTTTGTGAAAATGCCATTTTGTTTGTGATGGCAATAAAGATAAGGATTTTACAGGACTTATTCTAAAGGACGAAGCTGAACTGAAATCTAAAATAAAGTTACAGAACACCTGGAAAACATCTACAGAATACAGTTTATACTAAATTCTGCAAACAAGATTTTAATTTTTTTTGTCTAATAGTAGTCTGTTAATAGTAGTCTGTAAATGACTACTACAGTATATAATGTCAAAATTGTCCAAATTACAAAATAAATTCACAAACATGTATGTCCTAATAAAAGTGGGTCTCTCTTTGTTATCAGATGTGCAGATTTACGTCACCGCTCTTGGTACTTTACCCTCCTCTTCACCAGCTGCTGTTTGTTTCAGCGATTCACACACAGCAGTTCAGACTGATGGCTGCTACACTTTTGTCTGTTTTCCTCTTTTGCTGCCGTCACTCTGGTAACGCACATAAAAAGCACCAAACGTTCTCCAAACATCATAATGTGACAAACACTTGTAATGCACTTAAAACCTGTAGAGTCTCAGTCTCATCTTATAGTAGAGCACATCAAATTGTATGATGATATAACAATGAATGGGTCCTAAACCACTGGGAACAGCACCAGTGCTGGGACCTGGCTGTATCAGTACTGGGCCGCACAGCATCACTACCTAATGGGAAGACCAAGTCAGCTATTTTATTTTAAAAACCAGTGGAGTCCTTGTGATTTAACTAAAGAACTTCAGAAGTATTAAAGTAATATTTAAGCAGAGCAGGAAGACAAGAATGTGACAGAAAACATGGAGCATGGAGGACCTGGTCCAGCCCAACACCATGTTTATGATTTTGTAGTTTCATCATTAAAGCTGCAGTACGTAACTTTTGTAAGAAATATTTTTTCACTTATTTGTTGTAAAAAAAAAAGAAAAAAGGTTAGTGCCGTCAATCACAATCTCATGTAGCGCTGCTCATTCTTCGTCCCTCATTGCTCTGCAGCTAGCAGAGACTTTAGTGAATGCTAAGGCTAGTTAGAATAGCCACAGATAACGGCGGATAAACGGTTTTCCTGTACCAGTAAATTGTTTCTCCACCATTAGCACATTTAGCAGTGGGTACATGAGGTTGATTGAAAGCACTAAGACCCTCCTCCTGGCCTTGATTGGTTGTTTTTGGTTGGGTGCATTTCTTCAGACTGCAATAGTAGCTTGTCAATCTTTGTCATATATTTTATTTATCAAATATGTAAATAAAACTTTTTAGAAATGTTACATACTCTAAATCGAAAGCCCCCAAACAAATACTTCTTATGAAAAACATCCATCAATCAAAATCTCTCTCTCTCTCTCTCTCTCTCTCTCTCTCTCTCTCTCTCTCTCTCTCTCTCTCTCTCTCTCTCTCTCTCTCTCTCTCTCTCTCTCTCTCTCTCTCTCTCTCTCTCTCTCTCTCTCTCTCTCTCTCTCTCTCTCTCTCTCTCTCTCTCTCTCTCTCTCTCTCTCTCTCTCTCTCTCTCTCTCTCTCTCTCTCTCTCTCTCTCTCTCTCTCTCTCTCTCTCTCTCTCTCTCTCAAAAACTTACTTATATATATATACTGTGTATATATAGCTTAAAAAGTTATTAGAAGTAGTTGAAGTATATACTGTAGGTACAAAATGGAAAGAGGTTGAACTGAAATGGTAACATCACAATACAGAAAGTGAGTAGAAACTGGTGAAGACTTTGAAAGCCTGCTTCTTTGGTGAATACAAAGGGAAAGGGCTGAAATGGGATTTGGGAATTAGACTCTGTGTGAAGGAAACAAGGAGTCTGCAGAAAGGATGCATCTGATGAAGATGTCAAGAAAGGCCTGGTGTTTCACTGGTTGAAACAGGAAAAACTGTTTTTCCACCACTAGCACTAGGGGGAGAAAAGGTGACGTGGTTATTCTTTTATCTTTGAAAGTGAAAGCAATAGCGAAATGCGTCTCATGATCTAATCAAAGGAACCGATGCTGTGAAGGCAACAAGCACAAACCAGTTATGGGTGGAAAATACTTGAAAAGTCCTGTCACCAAACAAGTACTTTTTCTTTATTTTTGAAACAAATTTTTACATGAGATTTAGAAGTAAATATAGATAATACTATTAGCAGTTTGCAGATCTTCTTTGTGTGAAACATGAAATGGCAGCTGGGAAGGAATATGCAAAGTAAAATTATTCAGAAATATCATCATAAACTGATTGTACTTAATAGTCCCCCTTAAGAAGTGAATAAAAAACAAATGTGTTTTAAAAAGGTTTTTTTTTTTTTAGCACTAATGGTCCTCATTCAACAGGAAGGACAGAGAGAAGAGAAACCCAGGCTAAGGCTAAAATAATGCAGACTGAATTATGACCCCATTAAAAACTTACTTTGATGTTTGATGAAAAGTTTGTCTGTCTCATGACATTTGTGCCACACATTACTGTGCCGAAGTGTCCACACAATAGGCTATTTTAATCCAACAGTAAGGATGTGTGTTTGTTTTTAAAAAAATATTATTTTGATCGTCTGAACTAAAAACAAACCTTCCTCTTGGCTGACCTCCTCCTTTCACTGATGAAGCTGGGAAAACTGTTTCCCTTAATCAAACAACTGCTACATAAGATTATCTATAGATTTTGAAGAATACTTAAATTCAGGGAAAAATTACTTTCTTCCTCTATATTTATGTATGGGAGTGTAGATTCAATGTAGTTCTTTAGAACTGCAATGCAATATGATTTCAAATTTATGCTGCAGGAGAAAATACATTAAAAAAAATTATTTTTATTTTAACAACCGATTTTTATTTTGTGTGTGGACGAACACATCATTGAATGAATGACTGGAGAACTTGTTGTTTTTCTTAAACTTTATCAAATTTTTTCCCTCATTCTACTTAAAAATAAATCGCCGCCAAAAAAAAAAACCCTAAATCAACACTGATGCAGTTATACATTGAAAGATAACATCCATTTCATCATTTGTTTTTCTTTTTGCTCACACACAGGCACGTATCTAACAAAATAACATTATCTTTTGCTGAGAAAGCTGTTCAGTCAGCAATGCTGTATTGATGTCTTTTGCTCTAAATAAACCAAGCTCCTCATGGAAGCACCAGTCAACTCGCACACACACACCCAGCAACCTGGTTGGAACCAGTTCCTCTTGGGAAATTGATCACTCTACATGCACTGCATTGTTTCCATCACTCACTTTGTTTCACAGTTTAGGATATAAAACTTAAAGAACTTATAACCATCAGGTGTAATACATTTGTTTAGGGTATTTACAATGCTTGAGCAGAGCAATAGTAAAATAGCTTAGCTTGTGTTGATTCAAGTTGGTTGGACTAAACCAATGACTTTCTGATAACTTCAGAGAGAAATATAATGTATATTAAAGCTGCAAATTCCTTCAAATTTCTTTATTTCTGGGGCTTTAACCTGGGAAATCTATTGCGCTAGAGGTCCATTGCAATTTGATCACAGATTATTGGGAAAAAATTAATGTTTAAATAAATATAATCCTAAACAAACAGAGAATTATGATCCTTGTCAGAATGAATCAGCTAAGCCTGCTGTGAGAAAACAAGAGACCGCAAACCTGAATAACCAGAAGGGCAGAGTTAAACAAAGCTTTACATAACTCTGCATTTATTCAGAGTATAAACTAATTTCAGTCAGAGAGTAAACACCTTAATTACCGACGTAAATCAAGCCAGTCATACAAAGATAATGAGGGTTATATTTTTAAAAATGAGCAAAAACATGAACTGATCTAAAGTTCAGGCCAAATGTTCTGTGACTTTGGTGAATTGATGTCTATAGTAAGCTGTGCGTTTGTTCCAGATCCAAGAGAATTCAAGTCTCAAGACATTAGCTGGGAGGAATCGGAAAGTTTCCTTTCTTTAATTCATCCACTTTGTGAGACAAACTAAAGTGGATGTTAAATTAATTAATATGCCTGATAGGTCTGTCACACTGGGGAAAAGATGTAACAATTTAAGTCATTGCCAGCTCAAAATTGACTACCATCATGTATAAAAACTTTAAATGCATTGGACTTTAATTAGCATCAAGTATATGGAGTTATGAAGTAGTGCTAAACATAAAAATGAAAAGGTAAGATTGAAATGTGCAGACTGTCCTAGTTTTATAATCTGCCAGGAAGTTATTGTTGTTGATAGTGCTGTTCATAAAACAGCTTCAAAGAATGTTTTGTGCAATCATAAGTTCCTCTATGACACATTTTCTTTTTCCATTAAATCATCTTTTTTGCCCAGTTATCAGTTTTAGAAACGTGTGAAGTTATACTGAATATTGTTTCTGCCACTGTAGATTTTTGGCAATAACTTAACTGTATTTTAAAGTTAATCCTGAAGAAAATGGCAAATGTATTCCATAATTCATCAGCAAAGTTAAGTGTCTACTTGAAAGTGGAGATTTAGTTAGTTTTTGCTTTCAGTCTTCAGGTGTTTTAGTGTTAAGGTTAAAAGGAAAAACAAAAATCTCAAGAGAAGCAACTGTTTTAGCCCACACAAGAAAGGTCAAGAGGCCATTTCCAAACAACTTGGAAGTCTCTTATTCCAATACCAGATTCACTGTTTGCAAGTT
This sequence comes from Xiphophorus maculatus, assembly GCF_002775205.1. Lineage (NCBI taxonomy): Eukaryota > Metazoa > Chordata > Actinopteri > Cyprinodontiformes > Poeciliidae > Xiphophorus > Xiphophorus maculatus. The sequence continues at coordinate 6,646,056 of NC_036462.1, read as the reverse complement.
TAAGTTGATATACTTCCTAGCTGTAGACATCACAAAATGTTCATGGCAAAGTAAGGCAGTATTTAGAGCCATTTTGGTAATCCAAGAGCTTGTTCTCAGATTCCACAGGCCAGTTTGCATGTTAAACTATGAGTTTCTCTCAGGATAACACCACCAAAAAGTATGAAGGCTTTCTGAAATGAATACAGCAGCCAGAAATCTTGGACAACATTTTTAGATTAGTAGCTGCCCTCAGTAAAGGAGACACATTTTTGAAAGATTAGAAGAAAACGGCTGGACATCAATAAAAGCTCTACCAGCTCACTGTTGGTAGAGCTGGTTGACCCAAACCCTGATCTAGCAAGAAGTCAGGTTTCTGTAGTCTTCATTCCCCTGTACTGTATCTTTGCTGGAACTTTTACAGCATGTCAAAACATGTCAAACTTAAAGATGACGTTAATCAAATGCAAACATCTCCTCTGTTAAAACAACGACTATAAGCCTCTTTATCTACAGTTCTCTGTGCAGCACATGCATGCGCACACCAACCCGACTGGACCTTAAACTCAACAAGCCCACAGATGTCAGCCAATACAAAACAGGCCAGAAAAATGTTCTTAACGTCACACTGCAGACTCACGACAGTGAACCCTGAACTTGCATCACTTACAGTGCCAAAGTTCAAAATCTTTTGTTGCAGCAAGTATGAAGGAAGTTATTGAATGTTAAATATCTTAGTCAGGTTAAACTGACTTCTACAGAATGAATAATTCACATAATTATTCATTCATAATTCATAATTATACAAATGTGTTTGAATCACACAGAAAACATTTTCTTAAGGAATTTTAGATATAAAAAAGAAATTTTGCTTTTCACCTAATACTAAGTCGCCAATATATGTACCATTCAAACAAGCCCATCTCTCAATTAATTAAAGACATCACAGATTATAATTGCCTTAATTATTAAAAAGCTGACGTCTCTTCAGTCTGAGATTTGAACACTTTATCATCATTCATCTGACACCGGGGAGAACCGGTTCTGTGAAGATGACATGACGTCCTGTGGCTAGTTAATAATTATTCAGTGGCATGCAACACTCATTTCAGGACGACGAGGTTATGCACACACCTCCTGGCACATCCCCTCCCTCTCGGAGGGAAATCCCAGGGTATAAAAGGAGCAAACCTTCTCCAGAGCAGACACAGCGGACCAAGAGTCCTAAACTCAGCCGAGAACAGCCATCACCGAGAAGCTTCAGCTGATGAGGCCAAGCTAACAACTCCTTGCTCCCAACAAATTGTTGAAGGTAACTTCGAAACTCTGTTTTGCAGCTCTTGTATGCATGGAAGGATGAGAGAGACATAAAATGAAATGTTACTGGACGTATCAGAGCTGAAACCAGAATCTGAACAATTGTGACCTTTTCTGTGTAAAAAGCTAACTTTTATCTCCTGTACCTCTTTTTTCTCTTCATGATTTTATCTTTTTCCCCATTCCCTTTTGCAAACTTTCTCCCAACCTTTTTCTTATTTTACCTTCCACTACTTTCTCCCCACCCTTCACTCCAGACATCCTCTCATCTTTTCTCTCGCAGTCTATCGACTTGCTGTTTCTTCAGACTTCTTCACCATGCCTCCTCAGATCCAGTCACAGAACCAGAGCGGTCTCAGGATCCTGCAGGGCGAGCTCAGTGCCCTCAGCCCGGCGGTCAGAGAGTTTGTGGAGACCAACGTGACCCTGTGCCAACCCGAGTCCCTTCACATCTGCGATGGCTCGGATCAGGAAAACCGAGCCATCCTAACTCAGCTGGAGGAACGAGGGATGATCAAGAAGCTCACCAAATATGAGAACTGGTAGGTTGACCTGAAGCATTTAACTAGGGATGGATTTCTTCATGTGAAGGATTTCTCTTTGCAAGGTTTTTCTAATTTGTTGCAAAGTGCTGCAAAGAAATAGGAGCTTAACAGTTTTAGTTTGAGATACCTATCACTATAGCTTGAGTTGTTTTTGGAGCAAAGCATCAGTGGAATCAGTAAATTGTCCAGTCATATTGTTGTTGATGACAGTTTGCATCATTCAGCCGTCAGCAGTTGTTTTGATTGACAACATACCTAGAAAATATTGTGCAGTCTGACATACCAGAAAGTCCAGTTAGTTCAGCTAACTAGAAGTGTTTACCAGCAGCTGCAAAAGGTGCAGATGAAAATGACTTGCAAGAAGCTTAATATCTGTAAAAGCTACACCTTTTACAGATATGCTGTGAATTTGTCTTTCTTATCCCTTATATTTCCAATTTTACAGCTGGTTGGCTAGAACAGACCCAAGAGATGTGGCTAGAGTCGAGAGCAAGACGGTAATCGTGACTCGAGAGCAGAGGGAAACAGTGCCCACGCCACTGGGAGGTGGGACCAGCCAATTGGGGCGTTGGATGTCCCCAGAGGAGTTTGACAAAGCCATGGCTCAAAGGTTCCCTGGCTGCATGAAAGGTACTACAGTGATGAATGTGCATTTTAAATCAGTTGATGAAAGTAAATGAAAGAAAAGGCAATTGTAAGCAATCCTTTTATCTTTCTGTCTTCAGGTCGCACCATGTATGTGGTTCCCTTCAGCATGGGCCCCGTCGGTTCTCCCCTCTCTAAGATTGGCGTCGAGCTGACTGATTCCCCCTACGTGGTGGCCAGCATGAGGGTGATGACCCGAATGGGGAAGACTGTGCTCAACGCACTGGGAAACGGCGAGTTTGTCCGCTGTTTGCACTCCGTCGGCTGCCCTCTACCACTTAAAAGTACGCCAAAAAAAGTTTACCAAACATGTATTAATATGATATTTTTTCATTTTCTAAATGTGCCTGCAAACCAAAATAATTCACATATTTTAAAAATGCTCTGATTTTCCTTTCAGCACCCCTAGTAAATAACTGGCCCTGCAACCCTGAGCAGACCCTCGTCGCCCACATCCCAGAACGCAAACAAATCATCTCATTTGGCAGCGGTTACGGCGGAAACTCCCTCTTGGGAAAGAAGTGCTTCGCTCTCCGCATTGCCTCACGAATTGCCAAGGAAGAGGGCTGGCTTGCTGAGCATATGCTGGTAAGCAACAGGCAAAAGGATTGAAGCCACTTCCAACAGCTTTTTCATTTTTGAAGAAGACTAAATGTTTCTCCTGTTCAGATCCTAGGCATCACCAATCCTGCTGGAGAGAAAAAGTACATGGCAGCAGCCTTCCCTAGTGCCTGTGGTAAAACCAACCTGGCCATGCTCTGCCCAACACTGCCTGGCTGGAAGGTTGAGTGTGTCGGAGACGACATCGCCTGGATGAAGTTTGACAACCAAGGTAAGAAATCTTTCTCTGGCCATCAGCTGTGGAAAACTGAAATATCATGAAATATCATGAACAACTATCAAAACTAACAGATGTTATTCCTGTTCTTAGGCAACTTGCGCGCAATCAACCCCGAGAATGGATTTTTTGGTGTTGCACCTGGTACATCAGCTAAAACCAACCCCAACGCCATGGCGACCATTGTTAAGAACACCATCTTCACAAATGTGGCAGAAACCAGTGATGGTGGCATTTACTGGGAGGGAATGGAGCAGGAACTGCCTGAGGGAGTCACACTCACATCATGGAAGAACAAGCCCTGGAGTTCAGAAGATGGTAAGAAACTCACAGGATTAAAATAAGATCAGAACAGATTTCATAAATTACTTAGATGTCTAATAAAAATACAAACTGTGTATCCTGGGTAAAGATAAAAAATAAAATAACTGTCTTATCTTTCTCTCTATAGGGGAACCCTGCGCTCACCCCAACTCTCGCTTTTGCACCCCAGCAAGTCAGTGTCCTATTATTGACCCACAGTGGGAATCACCAGAAGGAGTCCCCATTGAAGCCATCATCTTTGGAGGCAGGAGGCCAGAAGGTGAGCAAATATTGATTTGAGAGGAGTAAAGATGTAAATTGGGAGCACAAAGCAAGAGAAGATTATCAAAGATGCAAATATAACTCTGATTCTCTTCAGGTGTTCCTCTGGTGTATGAAGCCTTCAACTGGCAACATGGAGTATTTGTTGGCGCAGCAATGAGGTCAGAGGCCACGGCAGCAGCTGAACACAAAGGTCAGTGACACTAAAAAGATCTCCTTTTGTCTTTTGGGTATTTTACAATCTGCAACCCCACAGAAGTGAAGTAAAGCCACACTTACTCACAGCCTCTCATTTTTTCTTTACCTAGGCAAGGTAATCATGCATGACCCCTTTGCCATGCGGCCCTTCTTTGGCTACAACTTTGGCCAATACCTCTCTCACTGGCTGAGCATGGCCGACCGTCCCGGTGCCACGCTGCCCAAGATCTTCCATGTCAACTGGTTCAGAAAGAGCCCCAAAGCTGGCTTCCTCTGGCCTGGCTTTGGAGACAACATCCGCGTTTTGGACTGGATGTTCAGGCGAGTGGACGGCAATACCGGCGCCATGCCTTCCGCGGTGGGCTACCTGCCCTGCAACGACTCCCTGAACCTCCAGGGCCTAGAGGGAAAGGTGAACTTCAGTGAGCTGTTCTCCTTGGAACATGAGTTCTGGCAGAAGGAAGTGGAGGAAGTGAGAAAGTATTTCACCACACAGGTGAACGATGACCTGCCCAATGAGGTGGGCCATCAGCTGGAGCTGTTGCAGCAGAGGGTGAAGCAGATGTAATGAGGAAGAAAGCATGGGTTAGGTATTTTAAATGGAAACTACATGGATTTTGGTCTTCAGCTTTGTCTGTTATAAATGTATGAAATTCAAAAAGCTAGTTGGAATTTTAAAATATTTCTTCATAAACTTTAATTTCACAACCTTTATGAGCAATCCTTCTTTTAATATTTTTCCACGTTGTTTTCCTCTCAGTTACCTAGCAGAAATACCTAATGATTATACTTTCTGGCATGACTAATTTCCTCCAGAAATATTTATTTTCCATCCATATGCTGTTGTAGCAGGACTGTGTATTTAAAACCAATTGCAATATGTTGTCCTACTCCGTGTATGTCTATTTAAAGGTAACTTATTTGAGATATACGTCATAGTTTCATAACCATGTAATTGTATGTGGTCCTTTTTATGGCTCTGTTCCCAATTTAAAGGGACAACTGTTTTCTGTTCATGTTATTTGATGTCTTAATTTATTTTTATACAACACTGGTGACGTTTTGTTCTGTTTATTATAATTTGGATCTCTTAAATGAGAAGACAGCAATAAATGCATTTGAAGATATATTTGTGATTCTGATTCATTTTTCAATGGTTTTGCCATGATGGCTTTCCTCCTTTTATCGTTAGGACATCAACAGATAACCCACAATTATATCAAAAAATATTTTACAAACACACGAACTCTGCAATGTACTGAAAAGTAGCAATTAGCGTCATCTGAAACAAATGATTCAAGAACTAACACAACACGACTAAGGAGTCGCATCAAATGAATTGAAACGTCTGGTTAAATATTTCATAATGTCAGACAAAAAACATTTACAAAATTCTGATATTTTAAAGACCAAGACAAAAACATATATATATATACATATATGTAACATTTATAAAATTACTAATTTATGCAGTAGAAATTCTTATCCAAATCAAGGATTTTTAGTATAAAAGCTTTGAAACCAATACTTAAGGTCAGTATTTGTATAATATATCTTAGAACAGAATAAATACTTCCAGTGACATTGTATAGTATTTACTGTACATTCACTTGTCCTCAAATGTCACAATAGGCTGAGCAAACAGAAAACACAAGAAAGAATATATATACAAACATGAACTCTCACTTTCACAGACTCTGGGTCTCTATCTGACATATTTTTGGTTAAAACATATTTGTCCTTCATTTAGTGAAGTTATTTCCAGTAGGTAGAGTATCCCAAAATTTTATGTAAGAGTAGTGATACTTAATAACAATATTAACGGGGGACAAAAAAAACAAACCACATTTAAATATAATTTGGTTTAGCCGTCTAATGTTTTTACACAACGCTGATACATCGTATGAGTTCAGGATCCTATTTATGCCTAAATGTTTTAGATTAGAGTTAAGTTACTGTTCTGAAAATGATCAGGCGCTGGAAAATAATAAAAAAGCAAACTAAGTAAAATAAAACATTAACATACAGAAGCTTAAAAGATCAGAGGATGAGGATGTTAAAATTCAAAAATATGCAAAGTATTAAATTTCAAAGTAAAAGTCATCCTTTTTTTTTTTTTAAAACTGGTGTTTTTTTCAGTTCTCTTCATAAGCAAAAACATCCCAGATGAACATGGTGTACAAAACCCCCGATCGTCATCACCTGTTTGTGGGAGGCCACATGTTTCTGTCCCAGTGGTCGCTGTGGTTTCATAACAGGTGAAGATAATGAAGGAACCACAGTTAATCATCACTCAGATGTTTTTGACCTTCTCTCACATTCAAATTCTGTGTGCTGATTAAACTTCTGCTCTTTCCTGCTTCTGTAATCTGTTCCAGAAGGATTTTAAAAACAGAATACAAACAAGTGTAAGGTGCTTCAGTAACAGCTGCTGGCCGATTGCAAGGAACTCCCCGTCTTCATTATGGATGCAACAAAAAAAAACGTTCAGATTTTTATTCAAAGTTCTTCTTCACCTAAATGTTGTCAAGCTCTGAATGGTATTTAAGTTTTATCTTTTCTTTTCTTGCTATACCAGGTGCAAACAAACACACCTAAATGTTTTCAGAAGTGATCTTAACGTCACTTCATCAAATTTAAAAGTCCACACCTGTCAGCTCATTTGCTGCTGGTCTAATCTTTTAAGATATGGGGATTTTTTAATGATGTTCATAATACAGCATAGGCGTAACGTCCTGAAGGACTGGTGTGGACATGTCCCCTCCAACTCTGGCATGAAGGGGACAGTCCCCAACAATATTTCCTTTATGTGCCTGCATCTACAGTATGTAACTCGGCAGCAGCTGCACGTTGTATTCAAAGCATTATAAGCCAGGCAATGCTTTTTAAAATTTCTTTGTAAAACGTAAATGGCAAGTCCACTCAGTGATCTAGTGGATTGGACATCATGTGACTTACTGTGCGCTACATGCGCTGTTGCTTTACATTGAGTCAGGAATATCGGTGACACAATCAAGCAAAGAATCTGAGAAGGGGACGCAAAGTTTTGAGATTAATTGTCAACACTACGATAGCAAGATAAGGTAGAACAGAATCACATTTCACAGGTCAGTAAAAAGCTTTAATTAAAAATATATATATATATAAAGAAAGTTGAGAGTAGGTTAGTTATGCTAGCTTAACTTTCATCACCTTAACATGTACTCTTGCTGCGCAGTTCGGAGTATTTCGGTTCAATTTACACAAAAATAAGGAAGTGCAGGTGTTTAAGTTAGCTAATCAACCACCGCTAATGTTCAGGCATCACTAATGATCGCAAAATGGAAATTCAAAAACATAAATCTGCTGGACAGAATGTTCTGTTTGGTGTTTTTATGTCATTTTTGTGTTTGAATGTTTTTGTGGGGGTTTTTTGTGTGTGTGTTAATTCCTGATGCACTTGAATCTGTGCTCTGAGCTCCCTGGGCTGTTGTCCATTGGTTGCCATGGCAACGAGTCCGTGTGTGTGTGTGTGTGTGTGTGTGTGTGTGTGACATTAAGCTGACACGCTGAGAAAAATAAATAATACAATCACCCGTTTTTCTACATTTTTCCCAGGGCAAATTGCATAATTTGTTCATAGAACGTGGCAATATTCAGAGCAATCATCAAATAGGATGAAATATTTCATAAAGCATAAAGAGACAAAGTTTGTTACATTTTAAATCATGGATCCTACCAAGTAAAACTAAATTATGGGCCATTATAAAGATAAATTGGTCTTGAACTGACAGAAACCAAACTATAGATTTATTAGCAGAGAGAATATATATTTTACATATCCAAACATCAGCATCTTAGTTTTAAGCCACATTTTATAGAATCCAGTAATATTAACCAACTGCCCCAACCTGACCCAAAAATGGTTTTGCGTCTTTATTATTTGCTATATTAAAGACACATCATATCATCAGCTATATGTAAGTCAGCAAGACGAAGGTTTTGCCAACCAGCTGAGGGACAGCTGTGGAATCAGAATCACATAATTGAAAAATACAAAGTTTGTACTGACAAGTATTCATTTGGTTTACACAGAAGTTACTTATTGTTTTGGAAATGTTTACTAACATTTTGATTGTTATAGAATCTCATGTTGATGTTTAGCACTTGCTAAAATCAGACAATAAAAGGCAACTATATGATAATTCTACACAAAAAATATTACTGAATTGTAGGTAATCATTCAGCAAATACAGGCTGATTCCATAAATTAGAATGACTGAGAAGTTCCTTTGTCAGCCGTTCCATCACCAAGTGAAAGACATGTTTATATTTCATAGTATGTTTAATACCTCCTAAAAGATTATTTTCAAAAGGTACAATTAATCTGACAACCCTGATCAGGACGTATTTCCTAATTTATTGAATAAGACTGTATGGCAAAAGAAAAGGTCTTCCATTAACTGTGAGTGCATCATGACTCTACCATCCCCTATTCCCCTTGCAACACAAAGTTACACCCTTATAATACAGTATGTGATAAATAACAAAGCTTTTACATGAGCTGTATATCAGTTGCAGAGTGGTATCGTTGCATGACCTTTCCCCTACATCTTTAAATACCAGAATCTTGGTTAGTATGTGTCTAAGTAAATCTTCACCACTTCTGAAGAAAAATCTCCCCACTGATTCTTTTGGCAAGGAGACAATTATTTTTTTCAGGTTATGCTGACAATGATTTACTTGTTTTCTGCCATCTGCAGACGATCTGAATGTTCTTGTTTTTCAGGTGCCTTATCTGAAGAAATAATTGCCTTGCAAGAATGTAAGCTCATAATTGTACACCATGTCCCAAACATGTTTTTGTGCTCAGCTCTTATCACATTTTCTCTTTGTGATTTAACTGGATTATCTGTGAATTTACACATTTGTCTCAGTTTATGTGCCATGTTCCTGTTTTCTAGGTTTTTATAGCCTTGTTATGTAACATGAAAGATCAATTACTCTGAGTATTTTTGCAACAGTTTTGGTTTTTAGAAATTTTATAGTCACACCATTACAATGTATAGTGTATATATTTCCTCACATCATTTTTAATTCTACTCAATCTAAAAAACAGTAAAAAAAATTAAAAATCTCATTTGTTTTTTCCAACACACCGAGATCTATAGCCTGATGAATGTAATATTATTATTTTTCTGAGCAAAATAATTATTTCAGCTTTTCTGCCTCAAATGGGGACATTATGACAGCCTACGTCAGACTGCCCTGGGCAACTTTGGCTACAATGTAGTAACTTATCACCACCAGTGTGCCAATATGTTCTAGTTAAAGAGATGTACTATATTTTATCATATAGTAAAAGCTTTCATTTTTTTGCTCAATTGAAATATACAGGAGGTACATCCCGTGTCCTCAGTTTTAGGATGTGCAAATTGTGTTAATATTCAATATGCATGTATAAAAACATCATGAAAGGATTATACTGTGAAAGTTGAGATTATCTCACAAGCGAAGTTGTAATTCCCAGAGAACATGAATGAACAAGCGAACACTGTTTCTAATCTAAGAGATAAACTCTTTTATCTCTGAGAACAGATTATCAGCTGCTACTCAGACAAAGGCTTGGAGTCCAGCGTTATACAGTAAGAATTAGTGAATGTTGACTGAAATTTGTTGGATTTAAGAAATATTTTCCCAATTTTCAAAGAGATTTTTGAGAGTTTTCCATATTGTGTCTCTCATCTGTTTTGGGCCTTCCTTCTCTTCCTTAATACTTACCAAATTTTAACAAAATCCACTTTGACAAAAAGAAAAAAAAATACTAGGCCAGTCAATGACAAGGCATCACAGACACACAGAACCACCAATGCAGAAACACACTCACCTCTAAGTTTGGTTACAGTAACTGATTAACAGTCATATTTTTATGGAAGAAAGTCGGAGTACCCGGTGAGAACCAGATCATGTATGGGGACAACATGCAAACTCCATGCAGAAAGAGCCCAGGGTGAATATTCAACCTCACCTCACCCTTCTTGTAAACTGAAATGGAACTGAACTAGAAATATCACTTGTTGTCCATCACTACAAAACTGTAAAGTGTATCAATTTCTGGTTTTGAAGCTCATTTAAAGTCAGGTTGCATTTCGACACCAATCCATTTTATAAAGCCAAACCACCAAATGACCAAAAGGTCATTTTAGAAATCATCTCAGCAGATTTAAACTCACAGGTTGAATCAATGCTTATTGGAGATAGACTAATGCAAAGTTGAAAGGTCTTGAAACTAGTGCGAAATTAGTGCACATACAGCAGCTTACTTAGGAGAAATAGTGCATGTCTTGTGTCACATACAACAATTTACACAAAGTCTCAACAGCTAAGTATTTCATTGTTCACAGACAGCTGAGTAAGGGAGAACAGAAGGAAGGGAACAATGTGAAGTTGTGCAATGAAAGGAGGACAGTCTGCAGCGTCAAAGGTGAGTCCTTATCAGCTGAGTGTGTGAATGTAATATTTGCACAGCGAGCTGATAGAGCTGACACAGTAACACGGCCCAGAGGTCCAGTCAGACTCTCACCTCCAGTAAAACGTCAGCAGTGACGCTTCCTGGCCGTGGGGCGCTGGTGGTCAAAGCTCAGAGGGAATTCCAGACGATCCAGGAACACCGACTTCTGTACTCTCTCATGTTTAACATACCTGCAAACAGAAAAATTATTTTAAAGAAGTAAAAAGTGAACTTATTTTTTCCTGTCTGGGGTGAAGGTAAAGAAAATATGCTTCAATGTATAACACAAATGTTTTGTAAAACAAAGACTTTAAAAAGTATCAAAGTGCAAAATATATTTCAGTGACTGATATTGATAAATGTAGCATACATGGTTGATTCTAGCATTAAAAATGATTAAGACTCAAAGCAGAAAATTGGCCACAAAGACACAACAGTGTAACAGCAAATAAGACAGGTTTCAAAATCAAAGAGAGAAATATTCAGAAATAATGGCAGAGCGGGTCAAAAAGGATGAGCGACAGTCATGCTCTGAATTTCTCTGTATTAACTTAATATTATTTAATCCCAAAATTATCAACTCTTATTTGGCATTTTGTGTGAAACTTTGCTGACAATGTGACCAGAACATCTTCAAAAATCTGAAACTAAAAGTCCGTTTTCAAAACTACCCAAATTCTGAGCTTTACAGTCGAGTCTTTGAGACTCAGCATGTTCAGTGCTTCTCTCGTCTATATTTGGCCAAGCAAAGTAATTTATTGGTGCATCTTTGAGAGACACACTTGACAGACATATCCTGGCAAAGGCTAAAAAGATACAAAGTTTGTAAAATGACTCACTGACTGATTTTTGGTCAACCCTTTTCATTTCATCATTTCCATTTTACAACCTGTAAGTAAATCCTTCATATCTTTTCATTTCTCCATAAACACACAGAAGAGTATGAGGGAAGAGTGCGGGGCGCCATGTAAGCAGCAGGACAGTAAAAAACTGGAATAGCCTGCAGTAAGAGCTGTCGTAGGAACCTGGCAAAAGGACAAAACTGTAACGCAAAGTTCACTGGAATCCACGTAGTAACTGGCCAGGATCCATTTGGGTTCTGGGAATCATTTACTAACTGATCAGAAAGCTGCCAGGAGACAGACTGACGAAAAATCAAATCCGGTGTGTGGCAGGTATGTCCTGCCCCGGCCATTAGGTTATTGTAGGCAACTCTTATATTTAGCTCATCTTGAAAAAGACAAAAAAAAAAAAGAAAGGAACTCATGTCTAACCAGTGTGAACAGTATTTCAAGTTTCAAATCTTTTTTTCTTCAGTTTGAAGTTTGGGCAAGTCTTTCAACACAAATTAATTTTTTTGCTTCCTAAAACATAAGTGCAGAGACATTTCTTGAAGCTTTTTCTACAACATTGATGATTTGTATGAGCACTGCATGTCTGACCTGAGGGAAGCCTACTGGGACACTTGGAATAGGATAAGTTTTATGGGTCGTCTTCCACTTAGTAAAAAAATTACTTCCTTGCTCTTAAACAAGTAAAGCCGTGACCCTGCAGTGGAAGCAAAACTCACCTACTGGCATCTGTAATGTTGAAGCTGAAAGTCGAGAGCTTTCCTGAATCTGTCCTAATCCAATTCATTCCCTAACTGGGTTCAGAATGTTTTAGAAATGGTCCAACAACCATTTCAGTTCAACAAGCAGCAGTTGCTTCTCTAATGTGCTCATAATGTGCTGAGGTCAACAACACACCTGAATGCAGAAACTTTCCCAAAACATGTCTTACACTGCATGTGATTCATCTTATTTCATCTAATTTACTTACTTTTAAGATTCGCTAATACCTAGAAATGTCCTAATATGTAAACCTTTAGAAGTAAAAAAGGTTGGATCAATGTTTTAGCTTGTCTGCACATCATATTGAGTTTTTCCCATTTGTCCAGCTTCCATCACCTTAAAATATCTTTAAATGGTGATTATAAACTTCTTTTGCATGCCAGTGTTTCACTGCATGGTTCCCTGCCCCCAGCTTCTCCATATTGGACCTGTCTCTGTTATTAAGAATTAAAGTCCACAACCCCTTGCATATTGTGAGAATAAAATATACAAAACTTCGAAAACAAACAAGAAATTTCAATAAAAAAGACAGATGAGTATCAAAATGTCTGCACAGAGTGGAATTAAACAGCTAAGCAACACAAAAAAGTGGAATTAAACAGCTAAGCAACACAAAAAAAACACCCAGTCGACATTACTTCACCTGCAGGTGACAAAGGAAACGCATAAAAAACGCAGCACAGCGCGGGAAGAGCAGTCAGCTTGTTCACACATTTGCTGCAACAGTACGGTCCAACACTCGACAAAACCATTCCATCCTCCGCTGAACTATGTATAAAACATTTACCGAACATCTGACAAAAATGTTAGCTAAAAGATAGTAAAACATTTTGCCATCTACAGCAACTTTCAGATAGTAACACAGAAGTTCCGTGAGAAACTCACCTTCTTCCATAACAGCCATGAACGGTCTGGTGAAGGAGGAAGTGACGTCACAGGTCACGACCGCAAAGCTTCAGCTTAGCGAAAATTTCTCAAAATTACAGATTTTGTTTAAATAATAATTTCAAGATAAAAATGAAAGACAATAAAATTAAGAAAATAAAAAATAAAAATAGATGAATAAAATTAACAAGTGAGGGGATTTTTGTGGAATGAATTATGTTTCCGTTCTTCCACTCTACACATGCTGATTTAAAAGTGCTTGTTGCATTTAATAATTTAAAGTCTAAATTCTATTGTTTTGTTAATTCCATGGATCATTTAGCAGTTTGGTTAGTTTCTGCTAATTTTATATAAAATTAAACGAGTTATCTTGGCCGGATGGATGAAATCTTGGATCTTTTGTGAAATTGATACCAAACGGACACAGAAAATTGACTTCACAGGCCTCAAGGTAAAAGAGCACTCAACTCTTAGATCAAGTTAACCTGCTACTTCAACAGGGCCTTGTGAATGTGAATTATTAAATGACACATTTACGAAACGTCCTTTGATAAGGACAGCGTGACTCAGACAGATGCCTTTGCTGATTGAACTAGTACCTAGTGAAAGTTTTCAGATTTTGTTATTTATTCAGGGTTTAGTTTGCAGGATTATAAATAATGGATAATAATTTTGTTTTAAAAGTGATCAAGAAACATGTCACTTTGTGTTCAAACAGAATTGATTGGTAACATCAAGCTCTCTGTTCAAATTAAAAGTATTTGTTAGAGTTTGTGTATCCACACGTTCCTGCCACAGATTGTCAATTTGAGTTTGAGACCAGCTGAGAAAACACTGAGACTCACAGCTGATTTCACATTAACCAATCAGTTAGTGGAAACCACTGAATCTTTATACGTTTTCTGATTGGCTACTCAGTTATCTTTACTTTCTACTAGTATATTTACAGAGGTTGCTGTCATGGTTTTATGTTAGGACAAAAGCAAATATTTGATCTACCATAATTTTGACTCTGATAGAACTTTAGTGTTCTTTATCTACCCCACAGCCATATTATGTAATAAACCAGTAAAACTAATAAAAAGCTATACCTCTGTAAAAGTCACAATCAGAGAAAGTAAATGAAATTAAGTTGCAATAAACATGATGTTTGAGGTATGGTTTAGCAAAACTTGAGTTCACTTTACTTGAAAAATTAAAAACAAAATCATTATTGAAGCAACAGCAAACACAAAATTGGTCGAATGGATCAAATGAACTGTCATTCATCTCTTGCTTTTTCTTTTTCTCTTGCTTTTTCTTCTTTTTCTATGAAATATCTCAGAACATATTTAACTTCCCAGACACAATGAAGACAAATAAAAAAAGAAAAACAAAGTTTACGTGAGATATGAGCCCATATTAGAAATTCAAGACAGAAGTTCTGATATTTTAAAGTCCAGGTGAGTAAGAAACTCTCACTGAGTGGTCCTGCGTCTCAAGATGATATTTTGAGTTCAAGATATTTTCGAAATAATTAGCAACAATGAATTTCAATACATAAAAATTTACTAACTTCATATGAACTTATATTTACTTTTTAAATGCTTAATTAACTGAAATTTGTTGTACTTTGAGCAATTTTGTACTGCGTTGTGCTATCTGACTTACTGCTGCCAAAAAATATTGTTTTATTGCATTTTTTTTGCATACGATGACAATAAACTCTATCTATCTATCTATCTATCTATCTATCTATCTATCTATCTATCTATCTATCTATCTATCTATCTATCTATCTATCTATCTATCTATCTATCTATCTATCTATCTATCTATCTATCTATCTATCTATCTATCTATCTATCTATCAGTACTCGGACTGTTACTGAACGTCATGGTGCCTTTGTGTCGTTGAATATTTTAGCTTTATTAGCTCAAATGGTGAACATTTGACAATTAAGGTATTAATCGCACAAAGTTAACATTCTTTTGAAGTGCCACTAGAGGGAGCCAGTGTACCACACAACCCACTGTCCCTTCATTTTTTATTGTTTTTATTTTTTGGGTGTTTCCGTGCTGCCACACACCTGACTGGAATAAATAGAAGTATGAAAAGCTCCTGCAGCAATTAATTAAAAGCTTAGGATGTGATGTAAGCATTGTCCTGAGGTTCATTCTGACCCCTGCGTGTGTTGAAGACGACTTGCTGAAGGTCAAACCAAACACCAGAATGATGGGAGAAATATGAAGAGTTTTACACTTTAATTTGTCTATTGTTCTTTGTTTTTCTTCCTCTTTTTGTATTTGGATGGCTTTACTGCAGGTTCATCCTATATTATGAATTTTCTGTAAAACTAATTGAAGTGCACCATCTGGTGGACACTGTGAGAAAATCAATCTGTTATTTTTGTAAATTATTTGGGCATTAAGCTTTGCAAATCCAAATTGAAGATATGTGACATGACTGTATGTGTGTTAATGTCCAAGTAACATAAAACTTGTTATCACAGTTAGAAAGTTTGTTTCTTAACGTCAAAGATAGTATATTTCTGTAGTGGATGGCTTTTATGTTCTCCCTGTGCATTCACTGTTTTTCTCCAGGTACTCTGACTTTACCACCCAAAATTATGCATTTAGGCTAACTGGACTCTCAATCGGGTTTGTGTGTATGATGTGTTTCCCTGTTGTTCAGTAATTACCCCTAAAGAAAGGTACATCTCTACGTGGACAGTAACTAATTACTTTTACTCAGTTACATTTACTTTTTAGAAACAATGTACCTTTAGGATTTACTGCTATGATTTGTGTAATTAAAAGCTTATCACTTTTTGAACTCCCCACGAAGAAATAAAAAAGACAGGTCAGGTGTATTTATAAAACTTTTTTATTTGTACTTTTGTTAATTCAAAGGCTAAATGAAATGTGTCCGATTCTTACCAAGTTCTGTATCACCAACAATGAAGCATTGTTGAGTTCTTTTGGCAAGGAATATAACATAAACCCGTCAATGTGAACATAAATTAAAAGGAACTGTCTTAATACACAAATAAGCAGGTATTATTGAGAATAAAATAGATCTCTATATAAGTGTGTTACCCATGGTGTGAGAGAAAACTGTCTGGAGTTTAACCCCCAAAACTTTTCTGCAATGACAGATTCCTGGATCCTAAACCAGACTTTACAAATTGCTGTGTCCTAGATGGGTTTTAAGATTCTGCTCATTGATGAAAAGCTGACCGTAATTCATGTTTTTACATTTAATTTTACTTTTCTCAAAGGCGGGAATCCAGAGCAGAACAAACTCACCATACCGTACAACTCCCACCATTAATGTGCCTTCAGGATTAAACTCCACAACAGCTGGAAGACTTTTACAACAGTCGCAAGCGTTGCGGCGCAGTCGTAATACAGAGGTTTTATTTAAATATGAACACATCACATACTGCAACAAAAAGAGAGTGTTATCACACATTTTGTTTTCTACAACATTGTCAGAGGAAGAGGCGCCAGTGCAGCGCTGATTCAAAGAGCGGAGAAGCACACAACACTGCAGCATGAGAGGAAACACACAAAAAGGGGGGAAACCTTAATTTTCTCCAGTCGCCTTGTGCTAATGACATAAGTGCTTCCAGAACCGCTTGTTTCTGGGCTAATGTCTTAAATTATCAGGTGAAGAGAAATTGAGTTTAAATAATTTAGAGTGCAGCTCCTGATTTTGCTGCTTTGCTACGAAAATGATGTTTTCTTAATAAATTTGGGCATGTTTCTTCCCTTTTCCTGCAAGACTTCCTTACATCACACAGCCAGGCTTATTCAATGTTCCAGGCTGTGTTTGGTTAAATGTCAAAAGGCAACAGTAATGTAACACTGGACACCAGAAGGCACACATGTAGAGTTTGGAGACGATAAGAAAAAACAAAAAAGCCTTTATACTGCATAAGAGAAAAAAAAAGGAATGACTGAAACTCTTTTTGCCAAAATAAACATATAAAAGCACAAATTTGCAAACTAACAACAACACCTTCAACTGAAAAGGGCACTTAAACACAGAAGCACATGTTACGGATTTCCTCTTCTGCCTTGCTGATCTGCAGCTTTTGTGTGTTTAGGTAGTTTCACACTTTCACAAACTTTACAAATGCAAACAGTTTTCTGTGTGAACAGTGAAATAAAGTGAAATCCTTTTTTCACTCTTTCTAAAGTGATAAACAACAATAATAACAATAATTCAAAACAAAATCTTACATTTAACACACTACGTTAAAATATCACTAATATCAAAAAGGCAAAAAGTAGTTGTATTGCAACAATCTTCTGAGGCATCACTATCAAAACCATCAATCTTCATCAGACTCATCACCATCATCCAAACATCATCATCATCATCATCATCATAGTCTGAGACAGCGCGGCCGGGGATGATTGACAGCCCACACAGGCCGCTCACATTTAGCCCGTCTCAGCACAGGCAGGCACACTTACGTACGACATAGCAACAACAACAAACGACGAACATTTCCACGGAGACCCAAACTCGGTCGGCCAATGGCAAAGGGGGGGCCTTCTTGGAAAGGAGCTCTGTGATTGGACAGCGGGCATCTCTTGGGAACAGGAAGAGCTCACTGAGACAGGAGGAGGAGGGAGGCGCTCTGGAGGAAGCCCAGGTGTGTGTGTGAGATGAATGTTTTCGCTGTACCTTGTGTGGTCCACAGTGAGAATGGTGGTGGGGGGGGGGGGGGGGGGGAGCACTAGCTGAATGAAAGTGTGTCTGGCTCTTTAAGTAGTTTATTTAGACTGCTGTGTGTGTGCGGTTGTGTGTGTTTGGTTTTTGTCTAGACAGCTGGAGGTCTTTCCCAGGCCACGCCGCTGCACATTTACTGCACAGGAATACACACCCACGCACCTTTCACATGCGCTGATACACACTAACTCACTTAAGAGCTTTCAAACTGGCATAAAGCATTAAAAAAAGAAGATTGTGTAGAGAGTTTGCAGTGCATATTAAATGATTTTTGCCTGCGTATAAATGTTTGATATGTGTGAGTTTCCTTCTTCCTCCGCCTGTCTCTCTGGGTTTTGTCAGCCAGCGCAGGGTTTTTATGTATTTGGATGCACATATTTATTATTGTTATTTATATTGTTAGTAGTGGTATTCGTTTTCCCAATCATCCTGATCAGAGCCTTTTTCAAATCTTTATTCACTCGTTACAAACCTTCTCATCTCTGGTTTAATGGTCAAGAATGATTCATGATCTAAATATCCTTCAGTAGTTTTGGGTGTAGGCCTTAGTTCCCTTTGCATCATAATTTTTTTATCTTTAAGTGCTTGACTTTAACATATGTTACTGATTACATAATGGAAATATCTAAAAAATGTTTTACTTTGGTTTGACTCTAAAAACTCTCTCTGGTTGGTTATAGTTTAAGTAATTTTGTCAACATAGATCAACTAAGGTGAAGCTTTGGGATTTCTTCCATTATTCAACACAAATTGGTTTCTGATCAGGGTGTGCTGCTTCTAAACACTTTGCTGAGATTAAAAAAGCACCTGGAAGTCAGAGTTGCTGACCTACCGACTTAATAATACTAAAACTGCTAGAAGAGTCAATATATCTAGAAAGTCTCAACGTTTTTGTTGAGAACAGGCTTGTTAAAGTCTATCTGTTCTCTTTTCTCACATAGCAGACTTACAGGGATGGTTCAGATGTTTTTAAGTAATATCTCTTGAAATGCTATGAGCAGTTAGTGACATACAGTAGGAAACTCTTATCTCTTTCTCTTTATATGAATAGAGGGTCCAGAACAAAGTAGACTTCCTCCATCTTTAAAAAAAAATTCAAAGTGGTTCACTCTTACTAAAGTTGTGTTTTGTTGTTGGATTTTACACTCATGACCAAAGTAGCATGCGGCATGCTAATCGACAAGCTAGTTTTCTACTGTTCTTAAACTGTTAGCTGCTCATAATCTTTTAAGTCATCTGAAACATCCATTTAAATCAGCGTCAGCATCAATTTGGTTCAATAATTGCATAAAAACTGGACGACACAAAGCTCAACTGGTGTCGTCTTTACGTTTACAGACTCATAATGTTTTTCTATTTCTACACTTGTAAAGAGCTGACACAGGATGAGTTGCTATTAACACTCGTGTCACTTGTCAACACTTCAGTGTGTCTAGTTTCAACAACCCATCTTGTGTAAAAAAAGAACTTCAACAAAATCAACATACCAAAATATTACTGCCAATATTGTCCAAGAATTGTTGGGCTACATTTATGGTCCATTCTGATTAATTTTAGAAGAGCTTTGTTTAGTGAAACTCAGCAGATTTGATGCTGGACTGAGTTATACATTTTTATCCAGTGTACGCTTTTACCTCGTCAACAGAGATAAAGGTTTCATGTTGTGATGCTGGCGGACTCGAGGATTGTTGTCTCTTTCCCGCTGCAATAAAGTGCTCAGAGATGCCCGCAAAATCGAGAAGTTTACCAGAGTGAACAGAATGAATGTTGACAGGAGGTTCGGAGAAATCTTGGTGTTATGAATCGTGAATAAGAAGCCACCACTGTGCACAGTCAGCATATCAGATATTTAGGGACCTGTTGGGCAACAGGCTTTCTTCCTGAGTAATGCTCCACAATGAGGACATTAGGCGTCTCTCTCTTCTCACCTAATGAGCATAAAACTCTAACATTCAAATAAAACACCCAAGCAGGATCAAAAAACAAAAAACTAACTCTACAACATTCTACTCTATCCCTTTCTACTGTTACACACTGCCTTGATTAGCTCAGACGCTTGTTAAATGGTACAGTCTGATTAAGTTGAGGAAACGTATGTGCTTCACTTGTTTGGTCGAGGTAGTGGCAGCCAGCTTTGGGATTGCTAATGATTCGGCCGACAGTGATGAGAGAGAGAGAGAGAGATGGAGAGAGTTCTGGGATTTCTGATTGGACCCACAGGTGGGCTGCTGACATTTGGTTGGTTCGCTGGACTCAGACATTTGCATAAATTGGAGATTTTTTTTCTTCTTTCATCTATGGTACAGAAATTGGATTGTCTGAGTCCTTTGGACCAAAGTCAGTCTTCCCATCGACTGATAGCCGCTGCTGTGCACCGTGCTGCTCACACACTCTGGTAAATCATTTCCAATCTCTTTTTAAACCATAAAACACAGAGCTCCTTCACAATAAAAGTCCCTCTCAAATGTTCCATCTGGGCATACTAAAAAAATAGTGCAATGCTTTTCAGCAATTATATAAATAACTCTAAATTCGTGCTTTTCCATTCTCGTTCATACATGCGTGTATATATACTCCATATGTAACGAATATACAAGTCAACATGTACGTTTCAAAATGTTCAAGGTGAATGTTGGCACCCTCACGTGTTTCTCACGTCTCTTTTTCTAAAACTAGACAACTAAAATACAAAGAATGCATCAAGTTTTAAAACGGTACCCCTACTTTCTAGACCTCCTCTCTTAGCATTAATCACTGCAGATTCTCCTTCTGCGGCGAACAGTCAGACTTTGTGCAAACCCTCTTCAGAAGACATCAAATTGAATCAAGGATCTGTAAGGTCTCCTGCAGGTGTTGGTCATTATAAGGCAGAGCTTCTAGCTTTAGGACGTTTAGCACTGTTGCTACACCTGCTGAGCTAGTTTTAGGATTACGTTAACTAAATCTAAACTGGAAATATAGTCAGATGTGCTATCATGTCCCACTGGTAAAGCCAAAGCTCGGTGCAGGAGCTGCTGCAAACTTTGAAGTTGGAGGAAAAAAAAGAAGCAAATATTTAAGGACTCAAAGCAGCAACAGAGGATTATCACAAGAAAACGAAACATATCCTGCAAGAAACAAGACGATTGAAGTGTTCTGCAGGCTTGGAAATGATACGTTCTACAGAGGCAAACAGAACAAGTAAATATTTATAACAAAGATCCATCGGATACAGGAGAGACGAGGAATTTACAGAGGCTTCTATCCACCTTCATCTTTTCCACTTCACGTCCGTCTTCTCTGCCATCCCCCGTTCTTCTGAAGCAAAGTGGAAAACCAGGAGAACCGGATGCTCTCCTGGAACTGTGCTCTGCAGAGGTGATGCAGATGTTCTCACTCAGACCGAGTCCGACCGCACATCCGCCGTGTTACCATTCACACCGGATGTTAACGTTCACGTCATCGTTCCTCATTGCCCGCGGATGATTTCCCAAATGGTGAGCTGATGGAATTTGGGGTGTTTTTCTTTTGTCTTTTTTTAAGCTGGAATGAAGAGAAAGCAGTTCAGTCACACCTGTTCCGGCTTCTGGGATTTCTCCTTTGTGTTCCTCGTGTTCCTGTTTTCCACACTTCCTTGCTGCTTGGGCAGAGGTCTGAGCAGGCCGTGTATGAGAGAGGACGGCGCCCCCTGCAGGGACGATACAGTCCGATGGCTCTGGGTGGAGGCGAGTGTTGCTGGGTGGTAAAAGTGCCCGATGGCTTCGCTGTAAGTCGGGGGAGTTCCCTCGACTTGAGAGTTCTGTTTTTGCTGCCGGGACAAAGCCTCTTGGGCCGCCAGCACACTAATACCTGAATGGACGCTTGGGGGCGGAGCCTGCAGCCTGGGGACAGAAGATGGAGGAGGAATGAGAATGATGGGAGAAACAAATGGAGGAAACACGCAATAAGCCCTAAATATACAGCAGATAGAAAAATAACTGGACTGGAAGATTGGAATAAGAATAACTCTTGGTCAAAGTTTATGTCATAAGCTGTTTTTGAAATAAATACTTTTAAGGGCAGAAAGTCATAAAGAACCCATTAATGTTTTTAAACTTAGATATAATGAAAGATGATGTAAAATCTGGAACAAACGTCCAGAAACGTCCAGCGGAAACACTGAGTTCCTTTGAATCAGGAGTTGCTTTAGAACATATTTGATTTATATTGATGATTTAACGATAGTTACTGTTTCTCACAATTGTTGACTACATGTCAACAACTGTTGACATGTAGTCAAC
Source organism: Xiphophorus maculatus (assembly GCF_002775205.1). NCBI lineage: Eukaryota > Metazoa > Chordata > Actinopteri > Cyprinodontiformes > Poeciliidae > Xiphophorus > Xiphophorus maculatus. Next base: position 6,623,979 of record NC_036462.1, on the reverse strand, counting down.
AATGACCAAAACATAAATAAATATTGAATAGTTGAACTTCTGGGGAAGAGAACAAATAGAAAGTTTCCTTCCTGGCAACATTTTAAAAGTAATTTAAGTGACAATAAATCTGAAATGACTCTGATTACACGTGAGTTCTCCACGCTAGTGAATGACAGCAGCTGTGCTGTTACCTGGCCTGCAGGCAGGAGTGGGAGGGGTCCAGGGCGTGGGAGTCAAACACTGTTCGGTTGGGCGGAGGGCGAACCGACTCGCGGTTCAGCTCCATCTGCTGTTCAGGGTCCCTCAGCTGCAGAGTGCAGGACCCCTGGTACGGAGGTGGCTCCTCGCCGTCTGAGAGGGAGATGGTGGGCGGGAGGTCGATGAGGCTCTGGGGCAGGTAGGGGTACGTCGGCTGGAAGCGACTCGGGCCATACGTCTGCTGGAAGCGCTGTGATTGAAGCAGAGGCTGCGGCTGGCTGGGCTGCGGGTCGCGCTGCAGGTACGACATGACTCCTCTGTCCGGGGGCCGCGGGTTATACACCTGGTGCTGAGCGACATGAGACGTCAGGATCTTTAGCTGCGTTAAGCTGGAGAACAAGGAGCTTATTCCAAACAGAAATTACCTCGTTCAGACCACTGCTGGTGCCAGTGCTCTCAGACGACCACAGGCTTCCCTCCTGCAACAGAAAAATCATCAAACTTCAGTCAGATTCACCTGCAAACTGAATACAGCACAAACTATATTACAAAATCAAGAAAAAAAAGAATGTAAGAATGAAAAAAAAATGTTGTCAAAAAGCTAAAATTAAACATCCATGATGAAGATTAATAATTAAAAGATAAAAATAAATAAATAAAAGCTATTTTTAAGCTCATGGATTCAATTAAATACAAATGTACAACTGCAACTATAAATTACAAAAAATAAGTGAGCTAAAATGTAAAAGGGCAATAAAATGCCTGGAATTAAATCTTAAAAAGCCTCAAATTAAACAAATGAAAATAAAACTGAATCACTGAGAACTTGTATACATTTAATACTTTATGCTTTAAATAATAATATTTCTAAAAGTAACGATCAATGTGCATCAGAGAAAAACTGAAAAAATATTGAGGACAAAATTCACAAACCACTAACAACCAGTCAAAATGTAAACTGTATTGGTTTGTGTTTATGTTTTTATGCCTAAAACCAGACAAAGAGAACTTTACTGTCCATCTGCTTTTGGTTTACAGCAAAACTGATTTCAACAGAGCAAATAAAAAAATGTGAGAATCTAAAACATAATAAGTAACAAGAGTAACGAGAAACTGACCCAATTACACCAACTTATTCAAGGTTTTTTATATATATTTCATTGTTATTGACAGTTTCAGATACATTTCCATTTTTTTCTGCATGCGCATATCTGATTAGGTGTTTCTCCACTAGAGGGCTCTGCTGGCGTGTAAACTGAACTTCTCTCCATAGTGTTTTTAACATTCTTCCCTTTATAAAATCTTTTTTATGCATCTTCATTTTTCGCTCTGCTTTTTACTCCGAGTCTCACCTTGGCCTCTGTGCTTGATTAACTTCTACGGCTTCGTGCTGAAAGGAAATTAGCCGACTAAAGCAGACATTTCAGCAGTTTTTAGGAAGATCAGAGCCTCTGCCCGACATTCTCTGTCCGTTTTAATTTCCTTTCTTTCGAGAGAATTTCGATCTGCTTGTCTGCTTGGATGTGTGTCAGTGTGTCTGAATGCTAATCCAAACTAACTAGGACACTGTCACTCCCCTGAGCTCTTCACAAAGCCTCTATGTGTGACGTTTATCCTTCATCCCTTAATTATATCTTACTTCCCGACTGGAGCCACAAACACAGTGACTCAGGAAGCACGAGTGAAGTCATATGTTTGAGGAAGCCTCAGGTGTATCTCAGTGGATGTGTTCCTCAGAATAGACGCCGGCTCCCTTAACGAAAAAATGAGTCAGTGTGCTAGCATTAGCCTGCAGCTCTTAATCACTGGAATTGCATGCTGTCTGTCAGCATGCCTGAAACTCTGTCTTCCTTCTTCTTCTGTCTGACCCGTCTTCTCATTGCCTAATCCACTTCAATAACCGCTGGTATGTCCAGGAAGTTATGGCAATGTCTCAGAAATTATAACGTAAGTGAAGCTTGACTGTCTTTCCAGAATCTTTTCAGAAACTTCCCAAAATACTTGCGGAAATATCTGAACATGTGATCCACAGTTTAGAAAGCAGAGTGGAAATTTTACATCTGCATACAGCTGATCCATATTTATGAGATTGGAATGCTTTTTGGTGTCGATGTAAATGGAGGTTTTAAAAGTTTCAAAAATGATAAAATTCCAGAGTGTCAAAAGTTCCTCATTGAAATCCTGGAGGTGTCAGAAAACCCAGAGTTTACTCTGATAGTACGGAGTAGAAAGAAGTGGAGCACTTCCCATCTTTTGTCACAGTAACAAATTTTCCTGGATGATAAATTGTCCCACAAGTTATTCCGATAAACGATAATATTGTTGTTTTGAGATGATTTTCAAGCATGGTTTAATAATGCAAAAACATTCTCAAATATCAATAAACCTTAAATTCTAATGAACATTTAACACTGGAACCGGAACAAAATTTAAATATTCAAAACAACAGAAACAACAAATAAAATTAATTATGAAGTCTCTCATAAAAGGGCCTTGTTGAGATCAAAGCACCAGACTGAAGACTTTTATCATCCAGTTTTTGGAAATGGAAATTATTGAGCTCGTTTTAATTTATCTTGAGATGAATTTGTTGTTATTCCCTCCCCAACGTGTCGCTGAACACAGCCAGTCAGCTAAAAAAAGGAAGGTTGCTATCAAAAATTAGATGGATGGATGTTCTAACACTACATTTATTAATCTGTGAGCGAGAAAATATTCAAACTTTTTGATTGCGTTTGTGCATCAAAATAAAAATAAGAGTAAACAAATCGCCTGAAATCTTAAATATGTTAGCTTGTTTTAATACTCAATAGTTAATAACAGCTGCTTCTCTGTTTAAGATAAAAGCATTTATCCAAGTCTTTGTCCAGCCAGATTTCAGGAGGAAATTCTTACATTGGCCAGCGGCAGGTGCCTCCTGCGGGCGGGGGAGTGCCTGGAGAGCAGGGAGCGCGCAGACAGGCGGTAGTGGTTGAGCAGACAGGTGATGACCACCACCATGACCATCATGAACACCACGATCACCAAGATCTGGACGAACTCCAGCTGGGCTGCAACAGCACAAACACTAAGGTCAGCATATGGTCTGCAAACAATAAAGCATTAAAAACAGATTAAAACTTTTTCTACAGGCATAGAAAATGCCACAAGCATGCCCAGTTATGTCATCAGGACTTAGTCAACTTGAAAGCTGCTGATTATTAACAAAAGCTGCAAAGCTCGGGCTGAGAGTCAAACTCCACCCAGTTGCTTTGTGGGAATAAACCAGTTTCACATTATTTTCCTCCATTAGAAGCTTTACAACTGAAACAGTCTTTGCAGACGCATAAAAATATCCGTGAATGAAAGTTGAAAACTTGTTTTATAACCTAAGATGTTGGAAACAAGCAGCATGTTAGCCCAAGAAGAAAGTTTTATTAAGCTTCAGAAAAGCAGTTAAATATATTTCAGTAAACTTCTTGACTAACAGCAGAAAGATCAGGGATCTCAAAGCTTAAAGGAAAATGGAAGAAAATTTTAGAATCAGCTCATGTGAATAAAAAATAAAAATAATAAAAATATAGCAATATTAAAGCACAACAACCTTATTTACACACAGCTGAATTTTAGGGTTTGGGTTTTTTTGTGCATTGAAAAAGAAAAAGCTGCTTTCATAGATCTTATGAAAATAACAGGTTTTCAAAGTAAAACAAAGTAAATTTGACGTTCTTGGACTTAAGAAGCAAAAATGATCACTTCCTTTTGAGATTAAAGATGGAATAAATCCAAATTGTGAAATATAATTACCAAAACAAGGTCAGTGTTTTATTTCAGACATGAAGAGGGTCAGCGAATCATACACACACACCCACCCCTACACATGCACACACACCCCCACAGACACACACACCCACCCACAGACACACACACACACCCACACCCACGCCCACGCAGAGCCAGACAACATCAGACATACAGAACTAGCTTTGTTTAGAGACAGTCTGCTCAAACTCCCCGCTGTTCATGCCTACGCCACCCCCATCAGACACACACACACACACACACACACACACACACACACACACACACACACACACACACACACACACACACACACACACACACACACACACACACACACACACACACACACACACAGAGCAATTTTCACACACTTTCTTCAAAGGGAGCAAGCAGAGGTCAGGGCCAAATCAGAGAGAGGAACATAAAGTAACCTGCAGCCACACACGCACACATGCACACAGACCAGACTGCAGACTGGTTTCCAGACGGCTCACACCAGTTCTCAGAGCTCTGTGTTCGTCTGGACCCATTAACGGTCACATGGCGTCAAAAGACAAAGTCAGCTGACTGCATTTCTGCACTTTTATGAAATCAACCATTTTCATTTTTTATGACTGTAAAACGTGACCCTAAATAACTTCCACCAACAGGAAGTGAGAGAAACACACACAACTAACCAACAGTTTGAGAAGCCAACCTTTTCAAAATAAGAGCATTGCAGTTTTCTGATAATAGGAAGATTACTGGTAACTGTGACTGTGATCAATCCAACCTTTGAGGTTTGTCTGTAAAAGAGTGATTTTTTAAGTGAATGGAAACTTGAAACTTACTAAAAAAAATTAACGTTTCTCATTCTGCTTCACTAAACATGTTTTAATTTTACCAAACAAAACTTCAAAGCTGTCCAACTGCATAAATCACTCAAAAAATCCTACTAACAAAAGTTAATGTTCACTTTCCAGAAGGTAGAGGAACCTGCATTCTCAAACTGGACGAAATGGGATTTAGTATTTTGCATAAGTGATTTAAAATATAACAATATTGATAATAATAATATAAATCCTGATCAAATTAAGCACAACAATAACAAACAAATAATCACAGAACAGCGGTAGAACTTTATAAATATAATAAACGTTGTTGGTCTTTGAGTTGGACATTTCCAGACTTTTCCAATCCACTGCAGAATCAGTAAGTATCAGAATATTGTAGAATCAATAACCTTCCAATGCAAAATCTGCCTTATTTTATGAGAATGATAATTCTAGTTCCTGTTTGGTTCTGGAGATGAACTAAAAGTTTCACAAGAGTTGGGGGGAAAAAAGCACAACAACATGAAAATAAAGTGAAATCAGAGCTGAATGCTGTAAAAACTGACACAAAACTCACCACAGTGCTGTATCTGAACACAGTTTTCATGGCTGTGACTCCCTGACGATGGTTGCATAGTCTCTGCATGCAACAAGCTGCCCAGATCAAGACGTTCTCTCTGAAACAGCGTGCTGATTAGATCCCAAGGGTCTGTTGTTAAGGCAACGGTGCAGTGGGGAAAGTAAAGCGAACTAAAACAAATTTTTTTTAAAATAAACTAAAACAAAAAGTTTGTGGGAAAACTTGGAGCTACATGATCTGCAGACGCTCCGAGTCACAGTGTGAGCACGCACTCTCTGAGTCTGGACTGAGCTTTGTCTGCAACTTTTTCTCACACACATTCCCACACTGTCCAGACAAACACACACACACACATACACACACACGCACACACACGTATGGAGGAAACAGCTGACTGGAGCCTTCCTGCCTCCCCCACAGCCGCTCAATAGATGCGAACAAAAGGGGTCGATGTGACGGGGGGAGGAGAAGAGCGAGGGAGTGGTGGGAGCGTCTGGTAGGGACAGATGGGTCAGAGGGATGGACAGAATAATGATGAAGGACAAAAATAGGGAGCCATGAGGCTGGAGGGGGGATCATTAGGAAAAACAAACATTATAACTCCAAATAAAAATGTACTAGTTTGGGTTAGCTTCAGGTCTGTTTAACCCATCACAATATAAGTTATTAATGCAAACATAGATATGATCACATCAGAATCAGCAATGACGTTACTCTGTCAATAAATCAGCAGAAGTGTAAATCTTTCCACTGTTGTCCAGTAAGGTTGGGTAATATGGCTTAAAAAGAAAATGTTGCTTTTTTTAATCCAAATTATCATAGGAAGTAAAAGCAAGTGATTCACCAGATCATTTTTAAGTAAGAACTTGCAAAAAGCTTCTTTTGGTTTTTGAACATAATTTTCTTCACTTTTCATGCAACAGAAAATTACAAATGAAAACTAGATAAAAGGCGCAATGTTGCACTCAAAAAAAGTATTTGAAGGATGCAGATTAATATCCATCCATCCATTTTCTAACACCCTTGTGCCAGTGGGATCAGGAGGGGTGCTGATGCCTATTTCCAGCAAGACATTTCAGGCGAGAGGCGGGGTCATGCACACAGCTAAGGAGAATTGATACAGACTAATTAACCTGACAGTCATGTTTTTGGACTGTGGGAGGAAGCCGGAGTACCCAGAGAGAACCCACAAATGCACACGGAGAACATGCAAACTCCATGCAGAAAGACCCCGGGCCGGGAATCGAACCAGGACCTTCTTGCTGCAAGGCAACAGTGCTACCAACTGCGCAGCCTCAGATTAATATATAAAATTGTAACTGAAGCTGTAAAAGTGACAGTCTGAACACAAACGCTAACAGAGTTGGTTCCGTCATAAGAAGCTGGGGTACCCAGAGAAAACCCAGGCAGGAAAGGAAAGGAAAGGAAAGGAAAGGAAAGGAAAGGAAAGGAAAGGAAAGGAAAGAAAAGGAAAGGAAAGGAAAGGAAAGGAAAGGAAAGGAAAGGAAAGGAGAAAAAAACAAGTTGTGGGAGTTTGGTACCAGCTGACAGAACAAGCTGTGCGCAGGCATTAGGCCCACTCACACACACACACACACACACACACACACACACACACACACACACACACACACACACACACACACACACACACACACACACACACACACACACACACACACGCACACACCCCCAGTCTGGGTGGCTTCACACAGATGGTGAGACTGGCACTGATTTCTGTTTAAGTGTCTCTCTGTTCCTCTTTGCCTTCGACAACAACAGTTCCCTTTAACAGGCAGCGTCGCTGTTGACAAATAACGCTTTTAATCTGTTTATGTTTGTTGTTGTTTGTCTTCCCTTCGCCCCTCACTCTGCCTCGCTTCCTCCTTCGCTCGGCTGTATCCTCCTTTTAATCGAATCAGAATGAAAGCGCAACGGGGGAAAAAACAACAAAGCAGCAAATAAACAGCAAATAAACACAGCACTCAGAGACACAAAGAGAGGAGGCTGAGCAGCAGAGTGCAGGAAGCCTACTCAAAGATACAAATGAGAAAAGAGGCTAAATGCAATTAAAAGTCAGTAATGTAGACTTCATGTTAGAAATCTGAAATAAGGAGAAAGAAAGAGCTTATTTTGTATTCCTTTCTCTTCTTTCTGAGTTAAGGTCTGTTAAAATAATTACATTTTGTAAATCTGTGGGGTTTTTTAGATCAGCAGAGCTGCATCGCATAAAAATCATCTGCACAGATTGTGTCTGAAAATTAATGCAGTGGGTAGAAAGTCTTTTGGTAAAAACTCTTGATTATTTGTTGGCAAATAACTCTAAAAAGCTTTTTCTTGGAGGGGATTTAGTAAAAGTGAAAGCAGAAAAAGAACTTTACTTCAATGCGACAGCCCAATAAAAGGAAAATGTTAAAAATGTTACTCATCGCCATCCTTCTGCCCTCTGAACATGGATTATTAAAACCACACTGAATGAACCCTGGTAGATTTAAACTCTGACAAGGCTCCCAAAGTTTAACTGCAGCTCAGAAATATTTGCAGCCCAGTCTCACATTATGGAGCCATAACCGTGACCTTCCCTTCCCACTGCTGCAAAACCTCGCTGTCTGACCAACAGGACTCCCTCTCTGCAGAATAATAACCTCGTTAGTAAGAGAAGAGTTTTACTGCTGTAACAACTTCAGTAGAGGTACAAGTTTGTTTTTATGTTGCCAAACATTTCCCATTTTAGATTGTTTAGCTTGTCATTGTTTTATATATTTTAATTATTCAGTTAAAGTTACATGCTTCAAACCTCCTTCTATTATGCCTTTGCTTTCATGTCATTCATGTCTATCATTATGAGTTGCTTAATATTCTATAATCTTTTGGTTCAGTTAAGGCATCCAGCCAATCTGGGGTCATGCAAACACATCCCAGCGAGCTCAATTTTCAGAAAAGATTTAAACTACTCTCACTCTCCTTTTTGCTCTCAATCGCAGATGTATTTTTAGAGCAAATGTGTTGTGCCGTCGCGCTGATTAAAAAAAAAAAAAAAAAACATCCTTAGGGTGAAGACTTGGCTAGAAACGCAGCAATATTGTTCTTCGCTTTTGGGACGCGCGCTGTCGGGAAACATGATTTCTCAGCTCCTTCTCTGGATGTGTGAGGAAACAAACAGAACAATGGCGGAATAAAAGCTACTAGCAGAGATTTTCTTACTTGTTGCACTGTCTGGTCCATTTCACTGCTTGTTCTTGTATAGAAAGTACATGCTGGTTTTTTCAGCTGTTTTCCAAAAGAACAGATACTTTGGAAATGATTGATGTTATCTGAAAGGACTTAACTTTGCTAAGCATTTTATTTGCATTTTTTGCATGTACACATCTTATAAATTATTTTGTCCTCTGAATAAAATTAAATTTCAGACTCACAAAATGACATTTAACACATTTTCCACCTGCTTTGTTTTTCTCAGTTGGTGAATCTAAATCTGCTGAACTGCAGCATTTTAGAAGCATCTTCACTGCAAAAAAATATTTTTTCTGTTTCAAAGAGGTGTTGGTGATACTGTTACATAAAAAAATCCTGAAAATGCTTTGCAGTTTCCTTGTCAAGAATAGAAATGATTAGCTAACATAATCTCTGTTTAGTCTTGTGATCTTGAATCCCAAGACTAAGAGCAGATGCTCATGTAGAGAGTGGATTACTGTCCTCAACTGACTGTTTCTCCGCACTTCACTTCAAGTTTTTTTAAGTTGATTTTGGGGCAGCTCAGGAGAACGAAACTACAAAAAGTTGCGAGCAGATTTTCATTTCTTGTCATGTTGCATGAGATCGCCTGCTGATCCTTTCCCTCCCTCTGCGGTGTTGTCTAGACAGGAGGAGGCTGTAAGCCTGGCAGGCAGGCAGACACTGCATGGTTAATCTAAAGCAATTAGCTCATTTGTCATCCGTTGCCTGCCCTCCGTCTATCTGCCTCCATCTCCTCCTCCTCCTCCTCTGCCTCCTCCTGCAGTCAGCAAAAGGTCGCAGGCAGGCCGAAAAACGAAGCAGGAGGAGAAATAAAGAGGAGAAATGGATGAAGAGGAGTGAAAAGCAAGCAAAGGTGGAAGGACAAGTAGAGAAAATAGAAAATACAAGAGCAAAGGAAGGTAAACTAAGAGGTAAATAGAGAAGAGGAGAGATTAACAGAAGATAAACAGAAAAAATGATAGAACAGGGAAGAAACTTGCCAAGTCCTTCTCCTTCACTTGGTCCTTGGATGACTCGACAGTCTGGGAAGTCAGAAATAACTCACACCGCTGTGTGTGTGTGCGCGTGTGTGTGTAAGAGAGAGAGAGTGTGGGTCTATGCAAGTATGTTTGTGAGTTTGTGAGAACTTTTAGGTCATAGGTCCACACAATTTGCTTACCAATTTCCATGAGAAAGGCTGCAGGGGGTAGACGGACGAGCAACAAACACACCCCGGCACACACACACAACACACACCATTGACTTCTAAGTCAGGGTCTCGACAGCCAACAAGTGTGGGAATTTTTGTCGACAAAACTCTCAGTGGAGGTTTCAATAGTGGGAAAATGAAGAGGAAGGACTGTGGGTGTGTGCATGTTTGTGTGCAAGACTTTTTTTTTTTGGGGAGGGGGTGTCATCCTTTCCCATCTTTCCACTTTTTAATCTTTCACCATTCTGATAAAGGAAACACTCATTTCCAACATGTCTGGTTTTGATATAATTTAATTTGTTCCTGAGAAGAAATGGACTCATAATCAGTACTGATACAAAACCTCAGCTGTCTTCTGATAACAAATTATGTTTTTTTCATTGTTGTTGCCACTTTATCAAAACAAAAAATAAGAGGATCTTCTCCTGGCTCCAGTAATTAACCAGTAACAGGTCAGTAATATTGTGAAAAGGAATGCCTATTAATATAATATCATAACCTAAGGTTTCAAAAAGAGGCACAAAATGTCTGTACTGTAAACAAAACATTCATAACTGCATTTAGAAAATGAAAGTACTGCAACTGATTTTATTTATTTTTTTACCTCAACAAGCTTAAATGTTGAGCCATCTCCAATGTATTTTTCTAAAGTTACACACTGCAAAAACATAAAATCTTACCAAGTATTTTTTTTTAGTTTAGTAGAAATATTTGATTACACTTAAAATAAGACAAATCTAAATTACAAGTAACTTTTCAACAAGATATACTAGCTTGTTCAAGTCAGTAATTCTTAAATATTAATGAAAAGTACTAGTTCCACTGGCAGATTATTTCACTTATAACATGGGAAAATGACTTGTTAAAAGTGGAACAACATGCCAGTGGAACTAGTACTTTTCTATCAATATTACTTACAACAAGCTACTATATCTCCTAATTTAGTTTTGTCTTATTTCAAGTGTATGAAGAAATTTGCACTAGAAACTAGACCAAAAATACTTGGTAAAATTTTGTGGTTTTGCAGTGTTGAAATTATTATAGTGTGTCTGAGTAAAAAATATATATATTTTTATAGGACCAATCAGAGAAGACGGACTAAGACAGAAGTGATAGAATAAAGAAGAGGAGAAAAGAGAAATGACCGAGTGGCAGAAAGTGGAGCGAAGCGGCAGGAGGAGAGGACAGGGCAGCATTAGTCTAATTTTAGAGCGCTAATCCAGGGAACTCCCATGTTAAACTGTGAGTCCCATCTGGACCTGGAGCCAGGCTGACTGCAGCAGAGAGTAGGTCACCGGCTCCGAGTGAGCTACATATCCTGACAGAGCAGAGCGTAGTGCTGACTTCTCAGGGTGCCGCGACATCTGACCCCTTCACCTTTGGAGTACAGCGTCCTTTCAGATGTTTAGTTAATCACACAACGTGATGGTAAAGGCCAACAAGCACTCATGTTGGATGTAACGAACGTAGTCACATGGGCATTTTTTGTGCATATTTTGGGGGGTACCGTTTGATTGGTGGTGTCATCTGACCACCTCAGTAATTAGGTCGTCACTTGGTCACGTGATGCTTTCGATAGAGGACTTTAAGTTTCGTTTCATACTCAGTTGGTGTGCGCAAGCGGCAATAGGAAAGACAAAGAACTGAAATAAGGAAGAAATGGACTTCTAGCAACTCCTAACCTTCTGGTTGGAGGGGCATACGGTATGGACAATTGAGTGGAATATTCTTGTGTTTGTATATATGTAATAAGTTTCATTTGAATAATTCATATAAGGGAACATGACGGTTTTATTGATGTATATTAGTCACCGTGTATTTTATTACAGTGTTCACGGTGGTCTTGGACGTTTATGCGGCAAAAAATTCATTTAATAAAACGTTTGAAACCATCAGTCGAAGTGTTGCACCTTCATCAACCAGCGAGAAAACGTTGGGAGCAGCTATATTGGATGTCTGATGAAACTTTTCAGCCTCTTTCTTCCGATGTTCACACCATTCCTGTTCAGTTTAATTAAACTGTTTGTTTGAGGAGGTGTGAATCAAACTCTGGGGTGATCCCAATGTGGATGAAAGCAAACCGGAGACCGCTCCAAAATCAGGAAGTGGACTACAGTGCAGGGCATTCTGGGTAAATGCCACCTAGTCTAATGCTAGCAGTAAAACTGCCCCATGGTCTTTTACCAAAGACAAAAGACAAATTTGATGCTACTCCGTTTTTGTTTACATTTTAGGAGGAAGGAAGTTGCGCTCATGTCTATTTCAGAGGTTTTCGTATCGTTTTCTTCAGTAATTTTTGGGGGCAGCGCCCCCCACAGGCGAGGAGGGGGACAGGTTTTTCAAAGGTTTTGGTTTATTTGACATAGTGCAGTGTGAAAACAACTGAAAATGTAACTAATGTTGCAATTGTGAAAACACCCTAAAAAAATAGCACATATACAAAACAGGGTTTAACAAACACACACAATGTATGAATACAATCTTTCTTTATGAGCTAATATACCATGATGGTGGAGAAAAGGCAATAATTAAAAAAACAATCTTTAAAAACTGTCTTTAGCTGCAGGAAATACCTCAGCAGACGAAAGAAAGGAAGAAACAAAATCAGAAATGGACCTCTTGGTTCAACAGCTGGTGAATCTGAGAAGTAATAACTCTGTAAGTTTCTCCTGTACAACTCTTATCGCCTTCTAACATCACTAGACAGGAATTTTGTTCCACTCCTTTTTGTAACCTCACCTCCCTCCTGGCTGCGCAGACATTAATACCACCTGCAAAACTCAGTCCAAAGCAAATATTTCACCTTAGACCGTCAGCTATTTCCTCCCAGATGTTTAATAAAAAGCTCAACTGATAAGACAAAATGCCAAACGGGTTGCAGGTCTGGTCGATCTGCTTTTAACCCACATCTGGGTCACTTCTTCACCCTGACTGACACACTTTGGTAACAGTTGGTGCTTCATTGTCATCATTCCTCTAACATGTACAAAACTTCTTGATGTTGTGTATAAATGTAGATATATCAACATTTGAAATCAAGTCTCACAGCATGTTTATTCTTAGCTGATCCTGGCAGAAACTGAACAACTTCCAGACACACATTCAGTCTCATGTCCTGCTTCCTGTGCAAGAAAGAAAGAAAGGCAATGCCATTTCTAAAAACAACGTGGGGGTAAAGTATCCATGTTCACCAGAAAACATGCATCATGGTCTGCATCTGCGGAGGTTTTCACACACGCAAACGGTTCACATTTTATGCAGTTACATTTTCAGCTGTAACTGTGCTAAACCTGCAGCTAACGATTGTTTCAGTAATCTATTATTCCATCGATTATTCTGACAATTATTCAAGTAATCAGAGGGAAAACAAAGTGGCACATTGTGTATATTTTTCATACTTTTTAAGCTTATTTTATACAATATTTGAAATACATGAAAAATGCAAACAAAAAATTCAGTAGAACTTTATCACCTAAAATGCAATAACGTAGCAATGCTTTAGGGGACATTTAATTATTTAGGGCTGATCTGTCGATCAAGTAATTAATAATTGGATTGCAAAATGTACTGTACACAAGATTTTTCTTTCTTTTACAGAATTCAAACCAAGTGAGGCTAAAACGATGCTACTTCAGGACTGCTGGGTAGAAAATATTTGCAGACAAGGACGTTTTTTCCATCTTAAGTGCAAAATGTTTATATTGTTGCATAGTTTTGGCTTACTTAATGCTCTTAGTGTGTTATCTTAGCATATTGCATGCTTTAGTCTGGTTCATGCACAAAACAATAAATCTCTCAATGAAACAATAATTTAAATGTGTGTGTAAGGAGAGGCTGAGGAAGTCTGAGACCATTTTCAATTACACCAGCTGACACTCACACACACACACGCCCTACCACACACACACACACACTTTGAGGCCAACACACAGTGCTAGTTGGCCCGTCAAGCAGTCTGTCTGAAACGTATGAAAATCAAACCTCATTATGAGCCGCGTGTCTGGCTCTGTGTGTGTGTGTGTGTGTGTGTGTGTGTGTGCGTGCGTGTGTGTGTGTGTGTGTGTGTGTGTGTGTGTGTGTGGGTGTGTGTGTGTGTGTGTGTGTGCGCGGGTGTGTGTGTACATGAGAGAGGGGGTGCGAGACGACAAGAGCAGTCTAGCTTCTTCTGGCTAAAATTAGCACACACACTTGATTTAAATGTAAAAGAGAGAGAAGTTGCAGGGCAGGTCATGTGTAAAAGAGCTGTGTGTATTTGTGTGTGTCTGTAATGGCTCTGATCCATTGTGACACTCGACATAATAATCATTAACAGTGTGCTGAGGGTGTGTGTGCACACATACGCACACAATCACATCATGTCATGTCACCGTTTGCAGCCTCATAGAAAACAGCCTTAAGTGAAAAATTTAAATGCATATATTGTTGAGTACTTTGAGTTTGTTCCATTCTAAATTTATGATGCTAATTGTGACTTATGAAGAAAATTAATTCTAGTTTCTGATGCAGTTATTTATGTTAAAATTTTATTTGAAAGAACAAAAGACTGCTTCCTATTAAACACACGTAAACAAGACTGGAGAGTAAACAACACAAGCAGATAGTCTAACTAATCAACTAATATCAGCTTGTTATATTGTTATTACTCTACAGAGAGCAAAATAGGAAAATAAATATATACTATATAGTATTCTATACTTGCCAGTTGCAAATAACACCACTAAACAGTAATTATCAATGTGTTATATAATTTCAGCTTTACTTTTCTGTACTTATTGTGAAACATTTGTAATGTTTTCTAAACATAAAAGTTCTAAGCACAAGAAAAGTGTGATATGTTTGTCCAAGGTTGTACTATTACAATCTCACAGCATAAAGTTCTTACTAGGATACAGTAACAATGATTTTCAGTTTCTGACAAATGCAACATATCTTAAGCCTCTCTTAGCATCTTGAAACCTTTAATAAAAATCTATAGATGTACAAATCTATAGATATAAACTGTGAAAGATGTATTTTAGGATTACACAAGTAACCCATTTCTAAAACTGAAGCAGAGAGAAGTTTCCACTCCCTGCTCAGGGAGCTCAGTGAGGTTTTTGCCAAAATTGTTCAAGGATAAATGCGTCATTTTCCAACACTACATGTGCCTGGTTTGTGTTTATCTCTTTGGGAAGGAAAACGCCGTTCTGAAGCACAATTAGTGTGAGATCAAGCTTACAAAAGAAGGGGGATGTGAGGGAGTGTTTGTGTCAGCGCATAAGCCAGACATGTGTTCGCTCTCCAAACAGTGTTTAGCTGCCACACTAAAACCAGCTCAGCCAGTCTTTAGCCACACACACACACACCTGGCTAGACACAACAATGTCTGTCTGACTCAGTACTTGTGTTTATGTTTCTGGGAAAAAAATCAATTCCACAGTAACGGACAACGATAATGAACTGAAAGCGCATCCATTTGTAGTCTGGGTTTTGTTAATGTGTACAGAAAACGGCTCCAAACTGAATGGTGACAGACTTACTGTACACAAACATCAATAGTTTGAGTTTAAAGTGTCAGTAAATTCTGAGTGAAAGCTGTTTTCACTCAGCCTGCATAAACATAGCCACTCTGGAAGTTTTAATGCATAGTTTTGCAGCACAAATGATTGCGAGATGTGGACATGATCCATGTGTAATGATAACTCCACCTGAAACGATCATAAAACCTGCAAGTGTGAGTCTTTTTTTTTTTTTTTGCATTTTTAGTGAGATGCACAATAGCAGAAAGTTTAGCAAAACCAAAACAAGAACACTTAAATTTCAAACTATAACCAGGGGAAAATAAAGTGTTTTTATGGTAACAATTAGTATATAAAAGGTAAATGATCTAGCTTTGACTCACCACGGAAACCAGACCACCAAAAAAACAAAAACCTCATGGGAAAAAATCATAGCATCCTTTCTTCTAACACAGACTTGAGGCAAATAAAACATTAAATATTCATCAGCAAGTGTCAACAAGTTTGGGTGGCTTTGTGTTCTGATGTGTGAACAACAGCAGGGTGGAAAGAAATCAGCAATGATTTCACATAAACAACTGCTGCTATTTCTCATTCCATCTGAATTCCATAATTTCACAAAGAAAAGATTATTTACAAGTGAAAATCGTTGAAGACTGCCACCAGGCCTTCCAAAAGTGGAAATTTCAGCAAATTCAGACTTTGCAGTGTTGAGAAAAAAAGACTCTTCGCACACATGTGAAGAGTCTTGTGTTAAGGTCTGTGACAACTGGATCAGTAAAGAATAAGTATGGCTTGTATGAAAGGGTGACGGAGAACGGCTCTACTCTTTAAAAATAACATGACAGCATGATTTAGGAGTTTCATCTGACTGAACCACAGGTTGCTGGGATAGATGAGGCAATGTGTGGATGTTTGACCATAAGTACAATGTTTGGAGAAAATCTGAAGCAGCACATCAGCAGAAAGACCTCGTCACGGGGGCGGAGGAATGTTACTGTGGGTTAAATTTGTTTTGCAGCCACAGGACCTGGGAACCTTGCAGATTCTTGAGTCTACTATGAACTTCTCTGTGTAGATGAGCAGTCGTCGGTTCAACGACCCATTTGGCCCAGACTGTTTCATCCATGATCCCAAACACAGTAGCAAATTTAAAACTAGAACATTTCTGAGGAAATGTTAAAAATGGTGGCCAAAATGTGTGTGTTGGTCGGATCCAAGTTATGGATTCTAATGCTGAAAATGAGCTAAAATGTTATGGTTAGCGTAAATGCTGTCACTCGCATGTGGATCACTGATTACCAGCGAATGTCTAAACTCAGTATGCAAGCATTAGTATTCAGCTAAATGCTAAGGCTAACTTAGCATTTTACTAACATGTGGACTTACATTTAGTATGCTAAATGTAGCCAGTATATCCAAAAATTGCTAAAATGCTTTTTTTTTTTTTTAGCTTAATTCCAACATTAGCATAAGGGTTGTCACTGGCTTATAGAGCAACTAGCATGTAAGCACTACCAGTAGAGTAAGGGCTATCACTAGCATGTTGACTAACATTAAATTACTCCATTCAGTGTGCAAATATTGGTGGATAAGCTAAAATTTGCTAAAATGCTAAAACAGCTGAAAAAACATTCAGTTTTAATGGTCCAGTTGTCAGCCTGATTCATAAAATGTTGCAGTTGGAAGATGAAGAATCCAGAAAGACTTGAAGTGCTAAGAAACAACTGCATTTTGGCTTGTTGCCTTCATCATATTTATGACCAGGATGAAGTTAACAAGCCAAAACAAGTTGGTCTAGTTTACTGGAGCCTTTACCGTACCAGATTACTGACTCTCTGTGCACCTGAGGAGTCGGTGAACTTGTGCCAGAAACATTTTGGATTTGTTGCTGTGCAGCAAATGTCTGCAAAAAACAAAGAAAATTCACTGTGAAGAGTGGTGGGTCAGAATCCCTCTAAAGTCCAATAGGACATAACGACCTCAAGTTATTGTTGCTGGTCGTTCAAAACACAATTCACCACAATTCGCTGCTTAGGCAACATAGAATTGTGGAAAACAGAGCAAAAGCACCTTGATTTCTTTATTAAGCTTTAGAATATAAATGCTTAAATCTTTGAGGATTACATTGATTTAAATCCTCCAGGAACACCTCCACTGGATTTTCTTTCTGTGGACTGACAGCTTGAGAACCTTCTTTTTATCATTTAGACGCTGTTATGCAAGAGGGATCACCTGCTTAGTGGAAAACACTGAAACATTAAAAACACCTGGCACTGAAAAGGTCCTTTCTCTCACAAAGACTAGGCTCAAATAAGCCCTGATCCTTACTACATCCTCCACATGATTCAACTCGCCTTTGCTTTGTGTGTGTGTGAGAGAGGCAAAGATAAACTCCAGTTCAGACAAAACAAATATGCGCAGAAACCCAAACACGGCTGTAACAAAGCCACTGGAAAGACATGTTGCAAGGAAAAGGAAGGACTGAAATAACTAAGGAAAGTACTTAACGAGAAGAATATTTTCGGGTGCATTTGAAGTGGATCACATGTCAAAAATGGTGCAGGAACTGGTTGAATATTTTAAATATAAAACATGTAGTAAGCACATTCCTGGATATTTTATTATTTCATATATTTATGTAAGGGATTAGAGCTTTCCTCTCCAAGTTTGCCAAAATGTTCTGCAACAGGATTATACTATAGTCTTCACATAGGAGTGATGAAGTCTAAATAGAGCAATGGAATGGAAACAAGGTGGATAAATGTCCCTCAGCTTCAAAAACAATACAAAACACACCAATATTTGAAAGGCATTAGAAGGTTTTTGGACAAAATGAGAGCAGAACCACGGATCTGTGTTAGTCAAGATACTTTAGATGTTAGTTTTCAGGAACCAGACAGATGTTGGAAGATTAAAAACAGTCTCATGGAGAGGGTGAGGTTTAAAAAAAACTGACACCAAAGCTGGATCAGACACCTGCATCCAAACATGGAGGCTGTTTTCTCCCTGTTTGCACTTGGATGAAAGTTCAGGGATATTGGAGGTAAACTAGTCACTTTAAGTCAAATGAATGAAGGAGATAAAAAGCAAAGCTTCCCTGAACTCTGTCAACGCTAATATTTGCAGCATTTCTGAGCAGTAATAACGTAAGATACAAAAACATTTATAGATTAGCATCTTCTAGAAATCTTGTTGAATCAAATTTATTATTTTAGAAAGTTCAAAATGATTTAATATGGAGGTTTACATATCAAGAGTATTTAAAATGTTTTCTGTCTCCAAACCCTGGACTGCAGTTTACCAGCTAGCTGGCAAAAGTTCAAAATAATCATTCTAAGCATTTAATGTATTAGAACATAAAAGTAATTTAAAGAATAAATTAATATGTCATTGCAGGAGCTACCTAACATTATGTTTTGTACCTGCAGCAGTCATATTGCGTTTTTAGGTTGGGTATTATTGGAAACCTTCAACTTTCCAAGTTGATACGATGACTTAAGAGGGTGAGTGAGGTAAAGTTCAAAGTTGGACAACAAATGCAATATACTATTACTCCTCCACCAAAAAGCACTTAAAAAGTCCTGAGTTTATGTCTGAATGGTGGCTGTGCTGCTGTTTCTCTAAAAAAAAATGTTGTAAAGTTTTATCTTGTTTACCAAGAAGAACACAATAAACACTTTTATTACCAGCTGTATTTAAACACAAATTAATTATCCACGTACAAACAGCAGACGTGTTCTTTAAACAGTCAGTAAAAAAGCAAACCTTGAAGTCTTCCAACAAAAAAAGACCATGGAGTTGGAGGGCGTCATTAGATGTGACTCATTTAACAAGGAAACCGAGAAAAGCTTGTTTTGGTTAAAGTCCCATAAACTGTTCTGGACTAGTTAAGAAAATCCTATAAAACAATTTCCTTCTGACAGTCGCTCTAGTCAATGGTGGTTAGGTTAGTTTAGCTAAACAATTACTTACAAATGAATAACTACTGTTTTAAAATACAGGCATCCATTAAGTAGAAGCTATTTTTGAGTATTTGGTTACATAGACACGTCCAGATTGTGTTTTCAATAATTCAGTCAATATTTGGATTAGAATATAGTTTGGACTGAATAGAACCGTTCCATTTTTAATGGCAGCAAGCAGTGTAGTTGCTCTAAGAACCACAAGAGGGCAGGTTTTTTTTTTTTTTAAGAGACCGTATTTCCCAGCATGCAACAAACAACTCGTGGGGTCATAGTTGGGAAGATATTCTGGAAGCAAAACGCAGTGTGTGTGTGTGTGTCTTTGTGCTTTCCGTCTAGACGCACTGTAATCTACGCTTTTGTGTTTGTGACACTTTGAGGTGGAGGAGGGTGGGGGGTTGTTGTTCCTGAGGTGGAGCTTGGTTTGTATCAGGCATTATAACAACATTGGGTTGCATATTGTGTCTGAGGGAGTGAATATTTGAATATGCAATGATAATTAGTAGTAATTTAAACAAAAAGGGAGGAGTCAGAGCATCATTTGTGCGTGTTTGGCTGGAGATGCAAAGATGTGGTCCCAGCTGTTTCCTGTGAGCCAGAGGGCAGAGCGAGGCAGACAAAGTCCTTTGTGTGTGTTGGTGTGTGTGTGTAGGGGTCAAGCCCATGGTCATGAGCGTCTGTGACGTGAGTGTGTGGGGGGTAGTCAGAGCGATGTGCGTGTTTCCCAGACTGAAGTGTCCATTGTCTAGATTCGGTCTCACAGACAGAACCAGCTGACTGCTCAAGGCTTTGGCTCAAATATCCCAGAGCGGACTGGGACGGAGTCTCAGAGATGTTCAAGCTGATGAACCGTCAAAAAAAATTAAAAATGAAGAGCATTGAAACGTTATTGCAACATATTCACATTTACCATCAACACATAGAGGGAAAACTGATAAAATGACCCAAATGTGATTAAATGAGTAACAACTTTATTTAGCCAACTCACAATTATGTAGTTAAATCAAAGCTTTATTTTGACACAGTTTCATTTAGTTTTTTATTTAATAAAAACCTAATTCTGTCATGGACGCGTTAACGTTTGTTTAATCTGATATATTTGCTGTTTGTGTCTAAAATTGCCAACAGCTTCTATCTAAACATGAATCTGTAACAGACATATTTGAGGAGTCTGTGCTACTGACACAATGAAAGCTGCATGTTACCCTCCTCCTATCCTTTTACTGACCTGACCCCTGACCTTTGCCCTCCCAGACACCCAGACTGTCTCACTTCACCCCCGTTCTGCAGATGCACAACAACATTGGTTTCATATGCAAAAAAGCAGACCCATCATCACAATAAGCATTTGCATATGTGGATCTGAATTTCTAATGAAAATAATTTTTTCCATGTTTTAACTGAAATTAATCAGTTCATGTTGTGTTTATCTTATTTCTGAATGCCAGAACTGTGGCAATAGATTCAATATGTTAAATCACATTTCACACAGTGCATCCATGCAAGCAGTCTTGCACATCCTAACTTAACTGCAGTGTGCTGTTTATCCGGTTTCGAAAACTTTAAGGTCATTTCTTACATCCTTAGATTAAAGACGTGCTCTGAGGAAACGCGGCAGACAAATAACGCCTCTTCAGACTAACCAACAAAAGCTACAGACACTGTAATTTCTTCTTCAAACATAATCAGACGTTAGCATGAGCATTTTGTGCACCAGACAATCTTATGGCGAGTTCGTCAGCGCCAGATTAATTAGTGGAGGATGCTGTAATTTTACCAACACAAACAGACGCATTTAGAAAAGCAGACAGTTGCTTCCCGTTTTTTTCCCTCTTCTCAGACTAATTAATGTGAAACAAGAGACAATCTTTTCCACGTTGCCACATGACAGTCTGACAGACATTGCCCTTATTTATAGAGCAAGCCTCTTGCTCCTCAGACAGCCTCTGTGTGGATTTATTTACTCTGCGACGCAGACATATAGGGCTGGCTCTGATTTCAGACTAATTAATGGGACGCTGCCGGTCCGGCGGAGTGGAAGGGCCTCAGCTGAGTGCTGTCTCGTATGCAGATCAGATATGAGGGGGCGAAAACGCACATACACCCCCTCCCATCTGAAAATAGTGCCAATGAACTTGACCCCTGCACGCACATGCTGCATGCATCTACATATATGCATGATAAGAACGTCCTGATGACTTTTTGGGGGTTCTGTGTGTTTTTTAGCGTCTAGACTGAGAAACAATGAAGAGTCGATAGGCTGGGTGAAGCAGCCAACAGAAAACAAAACCAAGTAACATAGAAAGGAAGGAAAGAAATTACAGATTAAAGACAGTGTAGATTAATCTATCAATGACTCAGTTTTGTGTTGGACCCCTCATATTGCATTAAAAGTTGCAGAATTTACAATTAATTAATCACAGCTAAAAGCATTTTAACCAAAAACCATTTATCGACAAATTGAGCAATATTTTCAATTCCAAAAATACTTTTTGCTGCAAAACTAATAACTAAATAGACATATGAACTAAACCAAAAATATTCATTGTTTTTATTCTGTTATTTAGGTTCTTCAACTATCAGAATGGTTCAAAGTGCTATTATAGCTGTAGAAGCCTGTGTGCGTCTAACAGGCGCTTAATCCAGATCTCTCATTTATCGAATCTTCCTCGGTCAGAAGGAATAGGGCGACTCCAATGGTGCAGCTCAGAAGTTTATTGATGTTTTGTATGTGTGTGTGTGTGTGTGTGTGTGTGTGTGTGCGTGTGCGTGTGGGTGTGCGTGCGTGCGTGCGTGCGTGCGTGTGTGTGTGTGTGTGTGTGTGTGTGTGTGTGTGTGTGTGTGTGTGTGTGTGTGTGTGTGTGTGTGAACAGACGGACTTTTAACAATACCACTTCAGCATTCAAGTATTTCTTTTTAAGTGATGCTAACATTAGCACTGGGAACGTTTCTGCTGCTGAAACATTTTAGCACTGAGCTAATTGGATAGCGTCGATGATAAGCTAACTCCTCTTAGCACAACTTGAACACAACAATAATGTTTTCCAGCATCCAATCATTTAAATTTCAAGCCAGAAGAGAAGAGGCTTAGTTGTCCATCACTGTTGTTTGTAGATGTCGCCTGTGCGTCAGATTTAAAGGCGTACCAGAAACAAAATTCAAAAGTTCCAGGTCTAGATTCCTTGGTATAGAAAGAAATATTCTGTAAAAAAAATTACCACTTGTAAATCTATGTAATTAATTAATCAAAATTAACACACCTTAAATAAAAGCATAACTAAACAGTTTTATCCATGTTTGGTTATCTAATTTGAAAGCATTAATCAATAGTTTAAGGCACTTCTATTTTACTGAGACAAACATTGACTCAGCTAATGAACTGGTCCGTCAGCACTTGCCAGTGTGGATCTGATGAGATAAAGAGGTGGATAGGAAAGGAAAGAATTTAGGAAGCCAGGAAACGAGAAAGCCAGAACAGGAAAAGAAGCAGGATGAGAGTCATCAGGACTCAGTTTTCCGCAATGGGAAAAAAACTGCTGCTTATATGCCTTCAAGCAAGGCACTGAGCACAGCTACCCCAGCGGCTGAAGAGAATGAGAATATTCCAGAGTCAAGTTTTATCCACAGCTGGAGATCAAAAGCAATTAGAAGCCTGGCTGACTTTCTGCAGACACATTACTTCTTCAGAGACAAATTACAGCCTTCTTATCGTCCTCAAGGATTAAATTAATCTCTGGGATGATGCCAGATGTCATTCACAGCATAAGAAAAAAACAAAACAAAAGGGAGAATTTGATCTATGCAAGATTCAGGAAACAAAACTAAATTATTGTCTATTCTTTCCTGCAAAAACGCAGAAATGCAGCATCAAACTTCTGATACTGTCTTCTGCACTTACAGGAGAAACTAACACATGTGCCTGCTTGCTCTCACACAGCGCATGAAAAAGCCAGACAGTAAAGTTTGCATAATAAGTCCAGGAGAGCCGCCAGAGCAGACTCGATGATTTAATTTCCATGATTCACTGAGTTCCAGCAAAAAAGACAGAAGAGCAGAAAGAGAAATCAATGGGAAGTAAAGTCAGAAAAGCGGAAGAAGGAGCACCCAGAATTTGTTGGTCGTTTGACAAATATTAACGTTAAAACATTTAAATCATAGTTTCCAACAGGATTTATCTAAACCCAAAGATCATACCATTAAAATTATAAGGAGACAAGACATGTCATCCCAAAAACTGATAAAATCAACTTCTTACTTACGGGTAAATACTTCTTACTGTTCTGTTTTTCTTTAAGCACTTTGTTTAAGTAAAATGACAACATTGTGATTACATCAGCGAAAAGATCCCCTCTGTGTGACAATCAAAGTTGCAGTGGCGGAATTACAAGCCAGTTGCATCAAGACTTAGTTTTGCAATACAAATGGAGTGCCAGCATAGGAATGAAGAAGCATCATCTCTGTCACATGGTAGCTGCAATTCAGACAGGATGTGGAGGGGGACTCATGACAAACGGAATCACACAGCAACAATGACGAATAAAGACGGTCAAATGCCACAGCAGCTCCTTTTGGAGAAGTGAAAGCTGTCCATTTTTAAAGTGTCTCCTGGCAAACTAAGCTTCACAGTCATTCTGTGATGTCGTGAGAGACAAAACAAAGATAAAAGGTTTAGAAAGTAAAATCTACAAAAGATTTTTGAATGTCAATCTCCAATAATAAAGGATGCATTCGAATCTGGATGAATAAATTCCAACAAGTTTGTCTTAATATGCTTACTTTGTTCCTGCGGCACAAGAAAGAACATTTATTACAATTACTTTGAAACATTATATGCATCTTCTCATGCTATCTTTCACAGATGATTATTAAAAGTAATCAAGGCTAAGATATCAAATTTCTACTGCACAGATATAGGGTTTATTTCAGCAATATCTTTAAGTAGGAGGTTTTTTTGAGTTATTTTTGTTTGATCAGAGGTCAGGAGGTCAACGGATCCAAACAGAAGTTAGGAACACAGAATTAATAAGGTGAAATATTGAATCTGTTGAGAGATGAATGAAGTGACTTTAAATTTTATCAAACGTAGCGACCAAAAGGTCAGTTGTGGTATGTTCGTCTTGGTCTCCAGGGTGTTTTATTCTGTTCAGCTTTAATTTTTCATTTCCACATGATTTGCACTAAATTATATAAAACATATTGATGTCAACATTATCATTGTAAATGCAAGCAGTTTTTCTAACTATCATTTATATAGTCTGTATGGCAGATTTACCTTGTCAAATTCATTTAAAAACATCTGTGCTTTTAAAAAGATACGTCTTGTTTCATGTGTAGATGCATTAAAGTTAATAAAAATAACTGCAGTCTATAATGCAATAAGAAATGCTTACCTCTTATTGCATTTTTTTTACTTAAAGGAAGCATACACTATGTTTGAAATATTACATCAGTCTGTATTTCCATAAACTAATGTCCATTCATGTATTTACTTGCTTATATGTAATCAGAATTCACATTTAGTCACAGTTACACTGCAAAAACACAAATGACAATTACCAAGTATTTTTGTGCACATATCCTAGTATGCTTGAATTAAGTCAAAACTAACGTACAAGTAGAAGCTTATTTGGTTATTTGTGGTTAATTATTCCTTAATATTGATAATAACATTATTTTTTCCCATGTTATAAGTTAACCTGCCAGTGGAACTAATACCATTTTTATCAATATTAAGGAATTATCTACCTAAAACAAGCTCCCTTATCTTGCTAAAAAGTTACTTTTAAGTTAGTTTTGTCTTATTCCAAGTGTTATCGATATTTAAACTAGAAACTAGACCAAGAATACTTGGCAAAATTTTGTGTTTTTTTAGTGTCAAGGCTGCACGCATGCAAGGTTTCATATGTTACATGTTCATGTTACATATAAATTAGGTATAGGCTGAAGTTTGGAGAGGAAGCCTAAAAATGTTTTAGTAATTTGATATAAGCTGAGGTGAAGGAGTTGAACATAAATCTTTATTCATTGCAGCCTTCCTGTCATCAACACGCCAGCAACCCGCCGCTCCACTCTGCGACGTTATGACTCCTTTCCTCAAATTCGATAACCAAAATAAATCCCTCTACCCTGCAGCTGAACCCACACTCACTCAAACACATGATATGGATAACATTTACGTTGGCTGTGCAGGCGGGCCGCGGATGTGTTGATTTTAGGACATGCACAGACAAATGTACTGGGAGACGGAGCTACTTGTAGGAAATGATTCTTCAGAGCTGATAACATCAATGACTTCACTGCACAGACACATGGCCAGCCTGTGAGTAATGCTGAGGTCATGTGCTTTGACTCGCCATGTCTGCCGCTTGGAACAGATGTCTTACAACCTAAGCGATCCAAATGAAGGAGGAAAGTTAGACAGCTAATGATAGTGTGCAGTGAGTCAAGGGCTCTGCAACTCCTCTGGAAGTTTAGGGAGTTTAAATGCTTTTAAATCCAGGTGTTGGATAAACAGCAGTTGGAATGCTCTGCTTTAGGACTGAATCTATAGTTTCACTTAACAACTGCTTTTCATATTTTTCTTCCGTGTGATCTTTGTCAACAGTACTCCAGATTTTCTGAAGTTTTCTAACATTTCCTCTCCAGCACCTGGCCATTTACTCCTGAACTCAAAAGTTGAACCCGTTGACTCATAACATTTGCACAAAGTGAGTAAGAACTGAACTATGCCAGGACTCACTGTCATCTGAAATCATAAAACTGGCTGGTTTGCTTTTAGATTCCAGGATAATATCGTTTTCATTTGGCCACCTGTGTTTCTTCCTTGTCGCTCATCTGCACACATTCACTTCAGCTGGCGTTTATATCGGAGTGAGGAGGGGTAAAAGTGATAAGCGCTTTGGGAATGCTGCACTCATTCCTGAAGAACACATGTTATCCATCAGAACGGCTAACTTTATTCACATGTTGACTGTTGAACTCGTACAGTATAAGTTGTCGGGTAAATACAACAACAGGTTTCACCACATTTTCTCGAGATGATAATGATTTTAATTTTCATGTGCTTAGTGATATGTCTGTGCTGTTGGAGTTCTCTGTTGATCAGGTTTTGTGCATAAAGCATAACGAACAACATTTCAGACAAAAAAAATCGGTACGGGTCAAAATTAGAATCGACAGGTCAGGCTTTTTAAAGACTGGTAATCCGCGATGAGTCGGAAAACTATAATCATGTGTCTCTATTAGATTGCTTTGGCATGTTGGAGTTTTCCTCAAGGACAAACAAGCATGCAGACTATTGAATGTGACGTGCAGCCAATCAGAAAGCGAGCTGACGGAAACACAGAGAAAAATCCAAAATACAGAAGACAAAACTGCCATGAGGGACTAAAATGTCCAGTGGACGTGTTTCTTCTCTACTAAAGATAGTCCACAAACTATCGCCATGGCTTCTTCCTTGTCGCCCATGTTTGTTTACCCTGAATTCACCATCTAAATGTTCATGAGTAAATCTGTCAGTGTGTGGTGTGTTGCATTTGCCCATATCAACTCCAACTGAACTATGTAGTCTGCAAAACACAAAGAAAATACCCTAAAATTCCCCAAATATGTGCCTTCCTATGTACAAGCATCCCTTGTAGAGAGGATTGTCAGATGTCAATGCGAACATAGCACTTGCTTTGGTTATATCAGGTTCTTAAAAGCATTGCTGGATCTGGGACCAGTGGGACCAGTGATAGACATTAGCAGAGTGGTTAAAAGCAGCTGAGATTAGTGTGCTTGTCCCTCAAAAATAGACACTAAATTTCTCATTTATCATGCATATTTCTGAGTAACTTCCTTAAGATGGAAGGATTGAGCCTTTAAGACATTTTAAACAACACATTGGATCACATGTTTGTTCTCAGATGGGAGCTTTCTTCCAGATCTGTTTTCAAGATCTTCTCGGGTCAGACTTTTAGGAAGCCCCTCCTGTTTCTATCCTGTCCCTGCTTTGATCGCCACATCTCATGTGTAAAATGTGGATTAGCCTGTGTTTTACTTGCTCTGCTGTGTCTTTCATCTCTCCTGTCACACTCCAGTTCATGCTGCCCAGTACATCTGCAGCGGCTTAAAAATAATCTTGTTTTTATAATAAAGGCCAGTGCATCATTAGTTTCAGTCTGTCAACTCCTACACGATTTTCAGCTCAGCAGAATGTCTCTTTCGGCTCCTCAGTCTCTCTCTTTTTTACCCGGTTCGTTCTTTCCAAAGTTAGGACGCATTTCTCCCTCACGCTTCTCCAGCCTGCTCTGCTCTCCTTCTTTGGTTTATCCGTTTCCCTCCTTCTGTCCTCCAGACTAAACATCACGTCTGTTTTCAGACAGAGGAATTGCGTGTTTGTGTCTATCTGCATTCTTATCTCGTCTTACTGTTGCAAGTCCAGGCAGCAATCTGATACAAGATTGAAATAGATACACTCTGATGCAGCTTTAGTCCAAAGTCTTTGTGTTTGTGAAGTATACATCCTTTTCATTTTGCACGTAGAAAATCTTACGTGACTCACAGTTAGACAGCTTGGATGAGCATGAAACAAAATGTGTGCTTTTTAAAATTCTTTCAAATGAGATCCAAGCAGCAGGAGGGGGGGAGATTATGAGGTTCACAAAACTGAAAACATAATCTACAGCTTCAAGCTAGGGTGGGCAGAAATCTGCACAACAGTTTACAAACTGAAGTAGCAGGAAGCGTGAGCATTTACTTCTAAAGTGCTACGCACAGACGCATAATTGCTCATGTATTCGTATCAAACTGTCACTCTATCGATGTCACAGTCCACTGCATACAACCAGATGATCCAAAGCCTCGTTGAGGAGAGGATGTGCATGTAGGCCTGTCAACATAACAAATTTTGCTGGACGATAAATCACCCGAGAAATTATTGCAGTGAGCAATAATATTGTCATTTTGAGACCTTTTTCAACTAATATAATGTTGACAATGACATATTAATCCAGGTATTCATACTCAAAACAAACAAAAAAAACTTGAGTTCTAAAGAATGTTTAACACTGGAACTGGAAAATATTTGAAATATCCAGAATAAAAAACAAAACAATACTAACTAAAATGGATAATGAAAATATTAAAATATTAATCATTCAGCTTGGGCAGGGAAAACAGGCAAAAGTGGCAGGCAGTGCAAACTAACTACTTTGTACTGGATGTCAAATGTTTGCAGTGTTTTTCAACAATATTAAAGTGGAGTATCTCTTTAACAACTATACCAACTGGAAATTATTAAGCTCATTTTAATTTATTATGTGATTAATTGATTTATTGCTTATAGTGACAGGCCTCTCTGCATGTGCATATATTTTTCTTTAGTACTACAAAACAACATGCAAACATTCAGATATTGTCTAAAGCAGGCCACACCAAAGAAATGCCCAAACAGTCTTACTTCAGGTGAAGTGTGAGGATTCAACCTTTGACTTATTTTGTATTTTCACACAGCCGGCTCAGAGGGAAGACTATTATTCATGGCTCACTATTTGTGAATTCACCTATTAGCTGATTTTCTGTGAAATGTGACTAGAAATTATTTGCAGGAAATCCCCCCATTCGCATTTTGTATCTAAGATATTCAAAAGACAATGCAGCTTTGGAAGCTACTTGAAGTGGTTAGTAGTTGGCCAGTAGTTCTGCAGTTATGTTAAGATGGTTTACACTGAGCACGTAAATGCACATGAAGGTATATTTGATATTTGAACATTTAAAAGAGGCAGTTGTGTGGATTATTAGCGATTACCAGGAATCCACTATAATTTCGATTCCAGCTTCCTGCTGCCTCAATTCGACGTGCCGCTGGGCAAGGCATTTAATCACAAGTTGCTTGGTTGTCTCTTTTGTCTGTGATAACCATGCCTGCAAAAAACAGCAACTCCAAAACCTTCAAAACGCTCAAGGGACGGGTCTCAAACAAACCCAGAAATACCACCAATTTAATGTCAACACAAGAAATGGGAACGCAGCCTAATCATTTTGTATTTTAGCCAGTATGCCAAAATTCAGCAAGCACCCACTTGGGACTAATGTCCTGTCAGACAGACTGCATGAGAAATAAATGACGGATGACACCAGCATGAACCCTTCTCACACATGATTGGCTAAACCCATTACTCACAGTGTCTGAAATGTCTTTCCTTCCCATTTTCAAAGTGGAAAGTCTTATAAAAAATAAACTTAAATATACCTTCAACCAATCCAGAAGCTTCTAAACAGACTGCAGGTGAAATGAACAGCAATTTTAAAAGTAGGTTTGTTAAAACTGACAGCATGCTTCATTGAGTTATTTGGCATCATATGACTGCAAGAAAAACAGGAAAACTTCAAGATGAAAATAATAAATGACTGCAGTCAGAATAAGTATATATACTGTATGTATATATATATATATATATATATATATATATATATATATATATATATATATATATATATATATATATATATATATATATATATATATATATATATGTCTCAACCATCCAGATTATAAAATAAAAAACTGCTTCAGTTCTACTTTCCATTGCAAGAATTTGGACCTGAAACAGTAAGTCCATAACTCAGTTGTTCAGACTGTAAGAAGATTAATCTGCAAAAATCCCCATCCTCACTTTTGTGACTTTGTATTATTATTTTTCTGTAGCTTTAAAAGCTGCAGAAAACATTTTGAGGATCATGTTTCTTTGTTTGCCTTGAGGTACGTACCATAGTATGAATTTAAAATGTAGAAAAGGAGGCTAAGGAAAAGAAAACAAGAGCCCATTGCTGCAGACAAAACTATAAATCAGCAGAGATGTTACTCAGTTCCAGACCAAACAAGTTATTATGTTATTATTCAGTGAAATATTACTGAATAATATTTCAGTATATTATTCTGCTTTTGTGTCCACAGAGCTGAACCGAGTCTGAGTCAGAACTGTTGGTGACCTCAGGTGGACTCACTAACATAGAAACACACACACACACACACACGCACGCACACACACACACACACGCACACATCCGTCTTTTCATCTACAACAGAGCTCAAAGTATCACAAGTGAATTCACAGCCAGCAGTGGGGAATGGACCCCAACGGAGGGTCACAGTATCTTACCGCTTCAAACAAAAAGAAACAAACAAAAATCTCACAGATGTAAACACAACATAACACACACACGCGCACACACACACACACACACACACGCAGGGATTTCCCGGATACGACCACACACATAAACGGCGCGCGCGCGTGCACGCGCAGGCAGACGGCTAGACAGACGTCTGGCTTCACCGGAATGACGAAGCGACGAGCAAACTTCAAACACCCTCCTCTTCTTCTTCTTTTCCACCGGGAAAACACACCTTTTCCTCTGTTTTTATTTTTCCACTTCCAGCGTCCTCAAAGGCGAAATTATGAGAGTTTCGACAAGCTTCATCTCATATCCTGACCATTAAGAGAGAGAAAAGGCAGACTGCAATCTTTTCTGCTTCCTTTTATTATCAGTTTGCCTCTGCAGACATGATAGGAAGCTTGCGACGTTAGTTCAAGTTCAAAATCAACCCTTATGAACCATCTGCAGGGAAAATGGTTAATTAGAGGAGCTTTTAATGATTCCTTGCAGTTTTTATGAGCAGCGCTGAAAGTAAAGTTGACAGGAAGTCGTTAAAAGGTAAAATAAACTGAAAATATTACAGGAGTAAATTCAAAGGAGAAAGTGAATTTCGCGTATTTCTAAAGGAAACGTAAGTCGGGGTAACCTGAGAATGAATGGGGTGTTTCAAACAGAGCCAAAAGTCATATGTGCATCATCACAGTCATCAAACACAGTTGAAAACAAAAGGAGTCAGCAGATTTAGAAAAAAGTATAATAAATGTTACTTACTGATTTCCATGTTCTGGATGGAGGTGTAGGGCTTACAGTTGCAAGTACAGGAGACATTGGGGGCGGTGGCGTTTAAAACACCCATCAAGTTCAACATCTAACGCCTCCCAAAAGCAGACATAAATGCTCCAAGAGATGAAGAAATTAAAAGCAGGGGGTGGAGGAGGCTGGAAGAAGGAGAGGAGACCCAAAATAAGACTAAATGACCCCCTGAAATGTCTCCTCTTGTCTCTGCGCTCTCTCCAGACTCCTCTCCTCTCCTTCCTCTCCGGTCCGTCCGTCCTCCCTCCGTCTCGGTTCTCTCCTCCTCCCCTCTCTGCTTTCTCCTCCTCTTCCTCCGAAATCCAACTATCTATCGATTTGAATGTGTCAGTCTTTCGGCGGGCTATGGAAGTGTCTGCTCCCCCGCTAGACGTGGTTCAAATCTACTTGAGTTAGTTTCATTGTCCGCTGGAAATGAAATCAGCGAATCCGTGAGTTCCGCCGAGCGACCGGCGACTAAACCGCCGAGGGACTCATGTCTGGTTCTGGCTGCGTCTCTCTCCTCCTCCCCCTCTCTCGTCTCTGGGGATTTCTGTCTCTCCCTCCCTCCTCTCCGTCTATTTTTCTCTCTTTCTCTGTCCGTCTGTCTCTCACGTCCAGTTTCCACTGTCCTTGTTGGTGCATCATAAATTTCACAGTGAGAAACTGACAGTGAAAGACAAGTCGAAGATTTATTTCTTTGTCGCCTCGCTTCCCTCCAACCGCCGTAGGGATCACACACCCTTCCAGATTATTTCATTTCTGTATTATTTTAATTATAAGACGCAAAGACTTGGTGCAATGCTAATATTAGACCAAACTAATGTTCAGCAACTGATAATTGATGCTTTGGGTATTCAACTGTAATCACAGTTCATTCTTTAACTTTGATTCAAAGTTATGCAACACAATCAAATGTGCTAAAACGTTATATTTGAAATTTGTAAAATCTGTTTCGGAGTCTAATCTAGTCTAATCAGGTGTTGCAAGATGCCGTGGAGGGTGAAAAATATGCCAATAAATATTCAGCTTTTTATTAAAAATGATCACACATCGTTGTCTATTTATTAATATGCACATTATTAATGTCAAAATGATTCAGGTAGAGGTAAATGGCAAAAATCAAGCCTTGTTTAGCTTATGAAAGCAAAAAATTTCTATCTGGAAAGAAAGCCACAGAAACCTAATAGTCTCACTTCTGTTGAGTTCAACTCAACAACAGCAACAACTTCTGGGGACGATTTAGTTTTTTGAATACTTCTTTTAGCATCTTGCCATCTGCTTACAGGGTGAACCTGCTTGGATGACCAGCCCTGAGCATCATGGTGGTTGTTTTGAATGTCCTCCACTTATTTTTCACTTTGTAGAAATCCCTCGTTTCAAGTTCTTTTGAGACCTCTTTGAACCCTAACCCGACTCCAAAGGCCTTCTGAGCACGGTTCTGACAGTCTAACCATCTCACTTCAACAACTAACTGTCTGAGGTTCAGTGTCTAAATGTCTGAGGTTTAAATTGGGCAGCTGTCTTTTAAGTTGCTGACTACTAACGCTGTAAATATGCACTGAAAAAAGAGAATGGACCTCCAACTAAAAAAAAAAATTAGCTAAATTGTTACATGTAATCAAATTAAGTTCACCACTTACTTTATTTACATTTGTTTAATATGACAACTTAATGTATTTACTTAGATAAACTTAGTTTGATTACTTGTAACAAAATATTTTTTAAAAGTTAGATCACCTGTTTTCAGTGTGTATAACTGTGTAAATTAAACCATTTTTAGTGGAAATAAATGTGGTAATATGTACTTTTTTAAGAGAAATTCTATTTTGCACAACAGTTCAAAGTCAATTTTTACTTTCAATTCACATTAAATGTTTCAATATTTTTAAAATTGATATTAAATGAAAATGATTCAGATTGCTGGTGTGGGTGTAATGGTGTGACTGGGGCGGTTCTGACCGTGTTACAAAGTTCAAATCATGCCAGCCTGGTTTTGTGGACATGACACTTCATCGCACGCCAAAGAGAAACTGTGGGATGTGAGGAATCAAGATGTTTGCATTATGGATCTGCAGCCTGCAATCTTCTGCAAAGGACCAGAACTTCAGAAATGTTTCCAACAGTTCGTTGAGTTCTTCACCATGACTTTCTGCAAATGTTCTAATTCTTCCTGGTATTTTAGGAACTAGTCATATTTCTTTTCTTGATGCTGCTGTTGCTAAGGATCGTTATGTCTGACTTTACTGCCGTCTTTTCCATTAAACCATCGCCGCAATGTTTAGCTGGTTAGCCATTGCCTGTTTATCAGTCTAGATCTGGAAGTCCCAAAGGAAATTGAGGTCATTTTTCTTAGCAATTTCATCCTCATTTAGTGGTTTTCAGGATAAATACATTAGTCTGCCACTACTTTTATTTCTTCCTCCTAAAAGTCAGGCACATAAAGCTTTGCCTTAGAAAAACCACTGATTGCTATCCATGGTCACTGTGCGCAGGCAGAAAGACAAACCAAAAGGTTGTTTTTTGTTGTATTAAAACTGCATTTTTCTTTGTTTTGTTTCATTTTTATTTTGTGTTGAAACTGCATCTATTTCAAATTCAGAGATATAAAAACTTCAGCTTAGTTTAGGAAATGTTTAAAATGCAAGGTTTTTATTTTGTGACGCAGTAGTTTCTGCTGCAGATTCACATCTACGTCATCAGACTTGTGTTTTATGGGGTTTTCACCTCAACATTTCTTCCCATAATGCATCAGTGTAAACCTAATGGTACTCTTTATAAGGCATCCACTGATATTCTGTAAGATTTCCTCTAGCTTAGTTAAGACATTTTCTTTGGAAGAAAGTCATAATTTTAACCCGTTTGTTTTACCAAAGTTTATTAGCACAAAAAACCCACTTTCAATAAATTTCTAAATTTTGTTAAATGACTAATTGTCCAGGTGAAATTACACAAATTGCAAACAACCTTTGAGATATTCTTTATACTAAATGTACTTCAGATGTTTTAGATATTACAGCTGTTTCCACAGAGCCAGACAGCGTTAGATCACTTCTATGATTGACAGGCTACTGGGACCAATGAGACCAGACTGTACCAGTATGTTTCATCTGACTCAGCCTCCTAATTAGGTCTGCTGGAGTTTATAGCTGCATGTTAAAGTGGCTTTACAGCCCAGCTGGATGCCCCAAAGCCTTAATTGTGCAGACAGAAAAAGAAAGAAAAAAAAATCACCAAAAATACTCTGTGCGAATACTGAATGCTCGCTGTGTGGAGGAAAAACGGAGCAGGCCTGTTAGGTGTTACAGTTGGCTGAAAATACCATGGGTGTGTAAGCTTTGCAACTAATGATCCAAGTAAAAATTAAACCACGTAAGAGATTACAGCAGTTCTAGAGCAAATTGGCTGATTTTATAAAACACTAATTATTAAAAAAAAAAGACCACTTTGGAAGAATTCAAGTTATATAAACACATGTTATGGTTGTGCATTGAGAGAATAAACTAGACAATAATTACCGCCGCAAGAATGAAATCCTATTGTCCGCTTATAAAACTAAATAAAGTAAATAATGATAATGGGTAACCAGTCGACTTAATAATTTGAGAGGATGAAAAGTCGTCTTTGCCGCCCTCTGGTGGACACTCGCGTCATTCCTGCAATCTGAGCACATTTTGTTTTGGCTTTTAGTTATTAAGCTCATAAGTATGACTGGGGTGTAAATCATAGATTCTGGGAGTGTGTTGGGTGTATATTATTTAAAAAATGTAAATACCTCCAGGTAAGGTGTTTGTTTAAAAGGGGATTACTAAATTAGAGCAATACACCGGAAAACATGGTAAACTTTTAGCTTTAATATCATTTAAATATTTTTGTGTCTTTCTAAATCCTTTACTATATGTAAGCAAAGCATGATGGAATTAAAAAGATTGCTTTGATATATAAAATACAGTGTTTTATTGTTAAGTTGGAAACATCATTGACTTTTTGTCCTTGAGTTTAATAACCTGGGTTTTGTCTGTCAGGACTGGTTTGAGCTCCACTAAACTACGATGACATTTGGGTCAGTTTTAATCTCCCAGTGGAGACCCTGTAAGTCAGTTTCATGATGCTTCTTGTCCTCTTTTGATCTGCCGCAGAGCTTTTTAAAACCTGTTTAACAAATAAAGCCTTCACTGAGCCTTCTAAAGAAGGGTGGAGATGGGTAATGACACGACAGGTTCTCAGCGATACTTATTCCCAGAATGCTAAATGATCAGCCTGCTTCGTCTCTCGTCTAATGATTTTAAAACACAACAAAACCATCTGCTGTTGTTGTTTTGCAGATACAGGGAGTTTTGTCTGTGCTAAAGCACTACCAGTGGGTTTGAAAAACTTTCCCCAAAATAATGACTACTCTGTAGAATAAGTTGGAAAGATATTTTTTTGCAGAATAGTATAGTTTCAGGAGATACACTGGATGTTTATTTGAAACCTTTGGGAAAAAGTATTTCGATCCTTGTTTTTGTGAGCTGTCACTCATAGGTGTTTCAGATAA
This sequence comes from Xiphophorus maculatus, assembly GCF_002775205.1. Taxonomy (NCBI): domain Eukaryota; kingdom Metazoa; phylum Chordata; class Actinopteri; order Cyprinodontiformes; family Poeciliidae; genus Xiphophorus; species Xiphophorus maculatus. The sequence continues at coordinate 6,588,264 of NC_036462.1, read as the reverse complement.
TCAAATTTTAAAGACAGAAAACAAACAAATAAAAAGCTGAAAGAAAGATTCTTTTATTTATTGAGGAGAAAAAAAATTATACAAACCAGACTGGTGAAAATATAACTAAGATTTTAGTCTGAATTGCAACCTTTCATTACTTCTCTTCATTTTTCCTCTGCAATATAATGTTTTTTGTTTAATTATTGTGTTGTAAATTTTTACAATATTCAAGAGGCTTCAGCGTCTTATTCAGACCTGGAGAGACAGGTCTATTAGAAAGTGGCTACATATGTAGGGTTTTGGGGAAATCGTAATCGCGATTTTCCAGAATTATGATGAATTCAACACGTTGGAATGACACACAACATTTTATGAGCTGTGCGATGCTGTGAGAGCTCTGGTGGAGTCAGCTGCACGTTGTCCAAAATGAAAAAAACTACAAACCACAAAGAAGATTACTTCCTGTTGTCTTCTTCAGCATTTCTGGCAGTAGTAACATCAGGTTGTTGATCATGTGAATCGTGTGATGCAGAAAAAGTGTTTCCATTGCAGTCTTGCGAAATATATTTACTTTGTCATGGCAGTGAAATCATCCCATCCTAACACAAAAACTTTTTATTGGAAAACATCAGTTTTTTCAACAGCAAAATTATTTTCATAATTTCAAGTTGTGCAATTTTAAGGCTAATGGAAACGTGATGAAAAAAGCCTAATCACAAACACTTAATGCCAATTGTTGCTACCAAGGGTTTCACCAGTTATTACAAAGATTTTAATGCCTATTTTTTTCTCATTTACAAAATTATTGTTTGAGAATTGTATATCCTCTGGTTATGTTTGTCTAAAATTAAACTTATCTTGATGGTCAGAAACAAAAACAGAAGAAATCAGCGGGTAAATCCTTTTCCGCAGAACTATTGCTGATTGTGAGGTGGTCCAAGCCCAAGGGGAAAAGCTCTTTGTGTGCGTTGTAGGTGGAAGGCCTCAGCACAGGCAGCAGGCTGAGACAGATAATCGAGCTGGCTATGAGTCAATTTACCGTCTGAAGGGGCTGAGTCACCGATCGGACACCCAGGTGTGGTCATTCTTTGTGTGCCTCTTTCTTTCACTCTTTATCACACCCTTCCTTTGAAGACTGGAGTGGCTGAATCACTGGGTTGAGTACTTGCTCTCTCAGAGTGAGCGTATCTATTTATCGCTGTCTGTTCAGATGCCTGAAAATGTACAATGTGCATTAAAAAAAAAGAAGCAGAGCAAAGCTGGAGAGGAGATGAAAAGGAATCCAGGAGGGTCAGGTTGAGTACGAGAGACAAAACAACACACAGCTTCTTTTTTTTCTCAATTCTGTAACTCTATAACCAAACATGAAAAGTTATTGCAACATCTATTATTTTATCTTTAGCTTTAATGATTGATAAAAATAAAAAAAACATAAGAGAACTGATCCAAAAGCACACAGCTTTAGATACATTACAGCTCTTCAATTAGGTTAATTTGTGAAAAGATTGCTAAGTTGATTCAAGGCCCCAAGCTAAATGAATCCAGAGGACATTTGTAATTAGTGCATCTTGTATGCTTCAATGTTAGGAATAAAATCAAACAATCATAACTTTGTGATTTTCTGGCAAGATTTTCCAGTATGAAACTGTTGGTAGTTTACAAATTACTGAACGACTTGGCACCACAATACATGAAAGATCTGCTGTTGGATCAACCTTCCAGACCTCTCAGGTCTTCTGGTTCTGGTTCTGGGGATGCAGAGCAGAACCAGAACCAAACATGAAAAAGCAGCTTTCAGCTTCTATTCACCACAAATCTGGAACAAATGTCCAGAAAACTGCAAAACAGCTGAAACACTGAGTTCCTTTAAATCCAGACTAAAAACCCAAATGTTTCGAGTTGCTTTTGAACCGTAATAAATGGAACATAGACCAACATATTTGATGTGCATTGATGATTTTGATGAGGGCAATCAACACAATGTAATATTTGTTATTGGTTTCTCAAATTGGTAGACTTTATTGAAACGTGCAACACAAATAAACTTAATTGATTGCTTAATGTGTTGGAGGAGGGATATGTCTAAACGTTGACATATCGTTTAGACATGTCAACGATATGTTGACATGTCTAAACGAGTCATAGTCATAAGGACTCTGACTCAAAAGTTCAGTTTTTATGTAGATATATTTTTATATTAGTCTGTCACAGGGTTAGATCCTAAACTGAGGAAAACAGGATGATGCCGGCATGTCAAGGAGCAAAAACACAACTTTAGCAACTTGCTAAGATGAAGCATATTCAAAACGCGACCTGATGATATTGCATCAGTAAGCAAATGATGAGCTGGGGAAACAACAGATTACACTCAGCGTAGGTTGTTGGTAAGTTAATTAAGTATAAAATGAATCAAGGAAAGAGAAGCCACGAGAATATAAGAAGGACATAAGAACGACAAAAATAAAAGAGAAAAAGTACTGAACAGAATAGTAGTGATATACAAAATGAGTTCAACAAGGATGGACTTTCTATTTGCAGAATTTTAAAGGTAATTTGAAATATTTGATTTTGACTGTTCAGTTTGTTGGTAGCCTGAATGTTAAAAGAGCATGCTTAGTCAATAACTGTTTCCCAAAAAAGTTAATTTATGTTGCTCCAGCAGTATCAGCAGCTGTGTTTGCATCTTAAATTTAAGACGCATAATTTAGGAGTTCATAAGTTTCTTACTTCTTCCTACTCCTTCTCCAGCATGTTAAGATTACGTGTCTTTTGCATTCACTTTTCATGTGTGTGTTTTCATACTTCTATCATGAGTATTTTTTTAAAAAGTATCCAAAGGCACAATAAAAACCAAAAAACCACACAGAAAGTTATGCAGACTCAAACTGTGACGTAACCTCGACAAACTAAAGATGGAAGGAGGAAGAGAGAGTGAAAACAGGAACTTTAGATTGTCTATATTTGACACTGAAATCACAATGTGATTTGCAGTCATCTGCCTCCTGCTGCAGGGCCATTACGCCATCGGAGCGGCTCTATCTGTGGTATAAATGCATTGACAGAAAAAGCCACAGCATTACGCAGTCCTTCAGCCAGCTTTCACTTCCTATAACTCTCCACATTTAATATGGTGCGAAAACCTTGGCTTCCTTCTCTTTGAAGCTGGCCCGCCCCGAACTGTCCAGATGGCTCTGATGTTTGCCGTCCTCATTCAGGAAAAATAAAATCACAGGTAGTGGGGAAAGAAGGTTAGTTTATACTGCTGGAAATATCTCAGAGTTATAGTCCAGGAAAAGAAATTCAGCTGATCAATGTGTGACCTAAAACATAATATTGAATCTGTTTCTTTAATGATTTCAGGAATTTTGGTTGTTTTACTTTGAGATTTTTCACATTTCTTTACTTTTAAGAATCCTGATGTTTCTAGTTTATCACTTTATTTATACTCCATCTTTAGTTATGGTTATTCTTTCTTAGTTCTTGTTTTATTTTGAAACCTCTGGCTCTGTGTTGTTTTTATTTATGTTTCCTGTTGATCCAGTTTTTGAAGTTCTTTATGTTTGAATCTTGATTGATTATGATTTTCAGTTGCACTCTGGTTCTGGCGCCTCTCTTTTTGCTCTAAGTTCCCCCGAATGGGATTTAATATTTTTGGTGAGTTGAGGTAATAAAAATATGAACAACAACTAAAGGAAATCATAAATGAAAGAGCAGAAAGATGTATAAGCTCATGTATGCCTACTATTTTCAACTCAGACTATTACAAACATATTTCAAAATAAAACTAAACAAACATTACAAAACAAAACATCAGCTTATTCAACATTATATCGCTTCATTATAGTAATTTAAAATTTTATTTTAAATGCAGAAAAAGATTTAGATTTTTGTTTTATTTAATTGTAAATATTCTTTCATAAACTGACACCTTAAATAGAAATGCATCTTCTGCAGGTCTTAATCTTTTTTTTTTTGAACATCTAAATTCCTTTTATGTTGTATTTACTTTATCTCTTTACAAATCTGTTTGAATATTGTTTGTACATAAATGCTAAAATCTTGCACTCTATCAAAGTTTAACAGTATAAATGTTGGGTTTGTGTGATCTCTGTGTTCAGTTTCTTCTGTTTTTGAACGTCACAACCTGAAGAAACAGGTATTTAAGTTTTTGTCATTCTCTTTTGAGTTCTGCTGTATTTCCTGATTCCTTGTTGATCTGAAAGTTTATAATTTTCTGTCATTTAAGTAATTATCTATCATTCACCTGCCACTCACCTGCAGTCCTTTTGGTTCTTACAAACATTAGAAACATGACATGTCGGGGTCACTATATCGGCGGTAGGTTCACAAAGTAATATAGTCCTCAGTCAGAAGCTTCCTCACAGTCTCAGCAACACATACCACTAGAGGAGATCTTGTCTTCCTGCTTTAAAACTGTCTGTAAGAGAATTAAACCTAATTTCCCCTCGGGGTTAGAAAGTAACATTTAATTGAAACACACTGAATTGATGTAGAAAGTATATTTTACATACTGAACCTGAACCTGCATGATCTGGCAACATTAAAACAGCTCCTCTGTGTGAAACATGAGTTGAGGTAATAAAGGTTTAACGCCACAAAATCTGAGCAGAGTAATCCAAAACTGGATCAGCATGTGACTTTTATTCATTCTCCTCTTGGGAAATAAACATTTAATTTGAGTTTTAGTTCAGCTAATATGTGGCATCAGAACATATTTATTCAAAGTTACCTCTAACTGGTGTATGACTGGATTAAAGAAGAGTGAATTATGTCTATTCAGATATAAATAACAGGAGTCAAAGTGGAAACAGTTTTGTGAAATGGCCTGACAACTGATCACAAACTGTTGATTTTTCTGCATCAGACCCTGCAGAGCTTAAACAGTGAAGATGAGGCATTTCCAGACATTGTGGCTCACATGCAATAGAGAAACCAACAGCCTTTCAGGTTATTGCATTCCATTGGAGTGAGCAGGCGGCTCTGTGGCTGCATTGCTCATGCTGGCTCATTGTGACGGCTGACTGCAGCACTGCATGGAGCTGAGCTGTTACTAGTCTTCATATAGTTTGTGGTTCTTGTTGCATTTCAGGTTAAAGAAACAACTTATGCTGGAGAAAGTGCAGATACGTAAACCTTTGCTCTTTGGCTGTCTTTGTACTCTGATTGGCTGACAGATTTTACATGCTCCAGACAGATTTGTGGTAGTTTTGTTATAAAACAAAATCCCTCAGTCAGTTTCCAGACTTTGGAAAGAGCTTACTGGGGCAGTGGCCCAGGGCCCTGATTTAAATCTTTTATGTTCATTTTTTGGAGAGGTGGGCAAAGGTCTTTATTTACTTTCTATTTGAAAATATCGTACTTTTTATAAAACTAATAGGCACAAATTAGGTGAGTTGTATTATTATGTTGAGATTTTTATGTTTATAAACAATATTCAAATGTTTGAAAAATTCTGAAGTTATTGTACATTTCTTTGGAAGCAACATGGAGTTATTGTCTAGGTGACATATTGAATTTATCATGCATCTATTCATATCTGGTTATGTAAATGATTACTTATTTATTACTTATTAATTTGCATCAGAAAAATATTTTTTTCCTTAGTGGACAGGGCACCAAAACTAGCTCCAGCCCAGGGGCCCACATGCTTGTTGATCCGGCCCTGGCCAGGTTTATCACAGGAAGAAAGATGCATGATGCATGATAGTAACTTGCATCATATTTGGATGAGTAAAACTCTCTTATCTTGATGATCATTTATTTTCTTTTCTTGACTTTTGTAGATGCCTAACTAGTTTTCTTTGCGGTTTTTTCTATCTAGCTTCTCTGTAAAATTATTTCATTGTTTATTACTAACAAATCTCATAAATGCAGACTTACCAAGACAAAGGGAATATTTTGGCACCTCTACCTCCCATTTTATTTGTCCGCATCCCTTCACCCAGGTGTGTGGCGGTAGTTTGCAGAGAACTCATAGGCGGAGGCCAATCCTGTTGGGGGCGAGATTAAACAGGGATTAAGCATGTTACTCTGTGAAAGGAGACAGACAGAGTAGGACTAAGCTGACTTTAGCCCTGTTCTGAAAAACAGCCGGTTTGGGCAATCCCACTCTTCCGCGCCTGCATGGTGTGTGCGTGTGTGTGTTCATGGGTGTGTGTGCTCTAGTGCTTCCACCTTTATGGGAACCGACTGTCCTCTCAAGGACTGAAACGTGAGAGCGTGATACTGTTGCGTGGGTCCTGATGCCTACAGGGGGTTAGTTTAGGATTAGAGTTTAAGGTGAATGGCACAGCTGGGATTATGAGGCTTCAGGTCAGGTTTTACAGTTATGGCTGAACTTCAGTTGCATCCACGGTGGAAGAAGTCTCATTTGTGACAATAAAATACCGGTATTTTGTTTCCAGTAAGTTGAGTTTGGGTTGTTTTTTTTTTTGTTAAACTATGTCTAAAAATTACCTTGAACACGGCTGGATTTTTCTTTTCCAGATTATAAAGTCGTGTAAAAAAAAACTTTGACAACCTAATATTCTGTAGTTGTTTTTTTAAACTCGCATATTGATGATTTTTTTTATCTCTAGAAAAGAAAGAAATGTAAACAACAAAACTCATTTAAGAAAAGATAACAAAGGTGTTTCTCTAAATAACTACTTTTACCACCTTTGGCTTAAAAAGAGAAATGCCTCTAAAAAACGTTTTCTCCACTCCTCGCTTTTATGTCCAACATTTGATCGTTTTTTTTTGCATATGTAGTCCAATTCAAATCACACATTAAGTATTTAGCATTGTTAAATTTACTTTATTAAATATCCATACTTCCAAATGTTGCAAAACCAAACCCAGGCTGCCATAAAATGTCTTAATTTCATCACACAACAATACATTCTTTTTGAGTCCTTTTGTTAGGATTTAATAAAATCATGTGGCCCTCAGTCTCTTACGTTATTTAAATCTAACCAGAAGAGAAGGAGATTCTGCTGTTATCAAGTAAAAAAAAGTTTAGGTCAATCTGGAAAAATTGTGTGTGAAAAACCAAGTACACCCATGACTGAATAGCTTGTACAACCAAGTTTAAAATCATGTTTAAAAGTGATGGTTTCTTGTCTTGTGCTTCAGCTGGCAAACAAATGCATAATGTTTAAGTCTAAATATCATGCAAACCTGATCACAACGCCATTAAGCAGGAGAAGCTTTCTTCTTCAACTTTTCCAAATGAGCCAAACTCATTCAGCCTTTTCTAACTCTAACATGTAACAGGCTAACTAAGGCTGGAAAAGTCTGATAAGATGGTCAGGTTTTACATTTTTTCTGCGGAGACTTTGACGACTATTCACTAATGCAAAAGTTGACACCTTTCTTAATTTTTTTCAACTGTAGATTGGGTTTTTTCTTGATTACACATTAAATAAACACAAACAGAATATACCTGATTTGTATTTTACCAACTTCTTAAAATAATGTCGAACTCAGTTTTTGTGTTTTTTCCCCCTAAAACATATTTTGCAAAGAAAGTGATGATTTTCTTTTCTTAATTTTCGCTAAAATCACCTCCTCTTGGGCTATCATTTTAGGAAGGTAACAATTTATTTCTTAATAATAGAAAAAAATATTCAATTACTCATACTTTGTTCCTCAGATTAATTGTCAGACATCACTATTTTCCTAACAATTTTTTACAGTGTACTGGAAGAATTGGTAAGTGTATCAAACTACTTAAAAATCTGAATCAGGCACCTTGTATTTGTCCTTTAAAGGACGTGTCTGTGCAGAGGGAGGTGGTATGTGAGTTTGTGTTGCTGGCGCACAGGAAAAAATGTTGAGCTGATTGTCTCACTTACAGCTTAGACTGGCTGTGTTGTTCCCTTACATAACGCTCTTAAAGCTCCTTGCCCTGCGGTAACAGCAGGGTTGTCCAAGCTGCAGTCTGTCACACGACGATGGTGTTGCACAATGAGAATGTGACCAAACAAGAAGAGCAACAAACAAGTTTGTATTTGTAATTGTAATTGCTCAGCATATAAAATAACCGGGATTTTTCCATTTTGCAGTGGAGTCTTCATGATTGGATTTTTCTCTAGTATGTGGAAAGTTATTTGCTGACAACCTGCATAGTTATGCTTTTTTTTTCTTTTGTGGTGCATAACACGAAAGAATAGGTCCCGGTCCCTCTTGAAAATGAGATCTAGATCTCAATGTGGTTTACCTGATTAAATAAAGGAATACTAAAAATCCAAAATATTTGCAAGGAAATGCAGCTTGGGGAGTTGAAACAACTGCCGTGCTGCTTGACACACTATTGGCTGGTGTTTGCATAGCAGCCAATCCAGAATCTCCATTTATTTTCCTTGGTCTAAGGAAAATAAATGCATGCATGTCCATCCATCAAAACCCACTGTGCTGCTTTGCTTCTTTTCTATAATAAAAGCTTGACATTTGAGTAAAATCTTCAGTCCAGGATTTGATATAAATTTGCCCATCTGGCTTCACTCACACACACACACACGCCCGCACACATTTTGTCCCCCTCGCTGCTCACTGCCGCAGCTGTGTGAGGTAACGTCTGTCTCTGTCTGCATCAGTGTACCACCCTGGAAGAATACCAAATCCACCTTCTTCTCTCAACCTTTGTCTGCCTCATTATCTCCCCCTCTGCCTCGTATATCGCTCCGTCTCCCCCGTCTCTTCTTCATCTGTACTCTTCCTGCTCGCCCACCCCTCGGCTCCCCCAGTTCTGTTTGAGGCTAGATGCAGTCGGGTGTTAAAAATGTCCTCTGTGGAGGGGAGACTGTGTTGTAAACAAAGAAGCATGGATGAGAGAAGCCGACGTGAGGAAAGGTGGCGAGTGAAGGAGTGAAAACTGACTGAAAACAACATAAAGGAAAGGGAGGGAAGGGGGAAACTGTGTTCATTTTACTGCATTAATAGTCATGTTTCCAGAAGTGCTGCATCATCTAAGACCTTTAACAAACTTCTTTCTACTCCATAGCAACAAATTGATGACCAGATATGTTCACTTATTAATTAAAAGACAGGACAGAAATATTTTATGAGAAGTCAAGTTTAAAATATAGGCATAAACTACAATTCCACCATCTCCTTTTGTTGTGCTAGCTACATAAATGGTTATACAATCATATTTAAGGGACACATTTTATGCTGGGCTCTGGTGGTGGAGCCAACCATAAAATAAAATATGACACTGAAACTGGTGCAACTTAGACAGATTAGGGGACTCTTTCAAATGTTGCATGGAAAGCTGATAAAAGCCTGTGTTTAGCCGACATGCACAAACTGTATTTTTGTCTAGTTTCTATTGCAAATGTATTGGTCTTCTTGAAATAAGATACAAATAACTTAGGAATAACCATACATCAAGTTACAGAAGCTTGCTTTAAGTCAATAACTTGATGAAAAAGTACTTGTTCCATTGGAAAATTATTGCACCTATAACATGGGAACAATGTCTTGTTATAAGTGAATTTATCTGCCAGTGAAACTAATACTATTTCATCAATATTAAGGAATTATGTACTTAAAACAAGTTATATATCTTGCTGAAAAGTTGCTGGTAAGTTTGTTTTCTTATGTCAAGTTTACTAAAGTAATTGCACTAGAAACTGGACAAACATTCTTGGTAAGATTTTGCGTTTTTGTGGTGCACAAACATCTATTACTAACAAGCCAAACACTGTTTCCAAAATCTATTTGTATGGTTTTTCATTAATAATAATGCTTAAAATGTGGTACATCAGTCTGATTAATGGATTGAAAATGCCCATTAACCAGGTATCCTACAGAGAAGGATATCTGATCATTACTGTTGAGCGATCTGTGACTTCAACTTTTTATCCCTCCTAACCTGATCAAGAAAAATACAAATATTTTATAATTAAGAAGAAGGTGTAAAGAAGTAGATCCTGTGCCTGTGTGTACTCATGTTTATGAAAAATAAATAAAATATTCATTAATTACAACAGATGAACTTCTTATCATTTCAGCAGCAGCACAGACCAAACTCTACTTGTTAAGTTTCCAGTTGAGTTTTATTGAGATGAGAGAAGAGGGGAGGCGTCAGGAGCTAAAAACAGAAAGTGGAGTGCTGCCTCAGACAGAGAAATGGAAAAATTCAGATAAGTAGAAATAGAGGAATGATTTTTAACATGTTTCTGATTCATGTTCCTTTCCCATTTTTTGCTAATTTTGGCAAAAAAAATTGCACAATAGTAGTTCTTTTCAAACATATTCATATGATAGCGCTGCTGCCTTGCAGCAAGAAGGTCCTGGGTTCAAATCCTGGCTTAGGGTCTTTCTGAATGGAGTTTGCATGTTCTCCATATGCATGCATTAGTTCTCTCTGGGTACTCCCACTTCCTCCCACAAGCCAAAATCATAACTGACAGGTGCAATTCAGTTTTATGTGCCACCAATTCACAACACAAGTCATCTAAGACACTTTAAGTTTGTATGTTTGACTGAAATGAATTCACATTGTTGTTTTGCAAAGTAAAGGATGTATGTTCCAACTGATGTTAGTTATCAGACAGTTCAATTAAGGTCAATTTATTACATAAACTGGCTAAAACTGGCAGATTGCATAGAATAGACAGAGTTGCTGAGCATGCATGTAGCGATAATAGGAAGGAAAACATCATCAGTGTGAGCAGCCAAGACAAACGTTTCTGCATATGATCAGAATATTAAGTGAAGTGGAGGAATAAAGTAATAAAGAGTGTGTGGTTGTATTCAGCTCCCTTTACCCTGATGTTCCTAATTAACATCCATTATATCAAATTGCTTCTTAGGAATCAGAAACTGTGAATCATCTGAAGAAATGTGATCTTTGTAAGACAATGAATGTATCAACCGTACAGGCTGAGCTATTTTATCAAAACTGTTGAACAGTTTTAGTGATTCAAATTTAATTTCATTTAGTAGAATGAGACAAATATTGTGTCCTGAGCTGAAAATTACATTTTATTTTAGAAGAATGTACTTATTTTTGACTGGTTTACAGTAATATATTTAATACTACCATCTGTTATGTAATGGGATCTGAATCTAGACAAATCTTTTAATTTATAAGGCTACAGTGTGTCTTACATTGAAACAGATGTCAAACATGTACAATCAATTTATTTAAAAATATATTTGGCTTGGAGATCATTTGTTTACATAAAATCAAGGCAATTATGTACAACCTTTAGCGTCCTCTTCCTTAGACTATCATTGAAAACCAGAGTGTCTTCAGTCAGAGGCTTCTTCAAATTTATTGCAATACAGACTGCTACAGGAGATCTTCCCTGACCGCAGCCATCCCCACCTACAATAACTTTCATTAAATGAATTACAACATTTAAATTCCTTTTGTGTCAATAAAGTATTTTTGAATTTGAATTTACTATATTGCTCTTCCAAATTAAACTGATCAATTTGTTACATATAATCAAATATTAAATACAACCAAAAAATGCTAAATTAACTTAATTTAACTTTACTGCAACCAGACATTTTCGCCTTGCAGTCCTGAAAAATGTTAAGGTTTTGAATTAATTTCACGCAATATTGCTAATTCGTCCCCTGCATGTAGGAGGTCACAGCAAAATATGTGCGGGGGTGCAGGTTGAGCATTAAAACCTAAAAAACCTTTATTCTGTAAAGCTGTCATTATGTGAGGGAATTTCTCCTCAGACGCAGGAGATCAAAGCAAACAAAGGCGAAGCAGGCGAGGCAAATTGTCCTCGCCCTGCCCACACAAACACAACATATATTTTTCATTTAACTTCAGAAAATTAAGGCAGCAGGGAGGCTAGTAAAATACACAGACACATTTGTTAAACAAACTCCACATAAGCCCAATTTTACAACCAAATGAGTGCGCACAGACTTAACAGGCATCCTGGCAGGTTGTTTTCAATCTTTGGGTGGATTTAATAATGTCACTGTATAATCTGATTACTTTTTATACCTCACAATTTTCTGCCTTATTGCATTTCTCTTCGAAATAAGATCCAAATTCTGAGTCAGACTTTTTGTTCACTGAATATCACTGCTGGTCATATAACTTCAATTATCCTCAGTTTAGATTCTTTATTGTTAGATTAATGTTTAAATCACCTTCTGATTGGATCAGCGCTGGTAGTATCACCTTTAACAAACTGGCTGTCATATCTATGTCATGTAACAAAACCATTGTCATGGTTACCTGCACTTAAAACAAACTGACAGATAATATATTCTAGTTCTTAAGGCCTTATTTTTGCTTTATTTAACAATAATACTTGAGACAAAATGCACACGCATTTTTAAGTTTCAACAAAATTCAAAATTTCAGTTTCAAATAGACAGTTTTCTCTAATGCATTGCATGATTTCCACCTCATTTATGCCGTAAACATTACATCTGTAATGCTTAAGGTGCTTCTAAATACTTTTAGGGTGGCAGTATGTGAATACAAAATGTAATTTTATGTATTTGTTCAGTAGTGCAAAGATGGAAAACAAAAGCAGCCACCAAGAATTATACTCTTTGGTCAGATGGACAAATGATGAACGTAATCTCTCGAATGTTTTGGCCAATATTTCTTTAAAGCAACCACACACTAATCTTGGTGCAGTTCCTTAAACTGAATCATATATACTTAGCATATATACATGCTAAGTATATGTATTAATTTAAAAGTAGCAGACTGTACCCAACTGCTACTGGTGAGTATTGTACCTTGATCTTGATTTTTTATTTATTTTGAACATTATGATCAATTATAAATTATTTTATGAGTTTTTGCTTTGATCTGTATCCTGCCTGTTTACTGATTATTCTTATAAGTGCTTCAGCTTGTCTGTAGTACATTTCCCAGTTGCTATCGTCGGCTTGCGCTGTGTTTGTGATGTAGCTAAATGTTCGCTTAGATGTCCAATCATCAGTTGTTGTGGCGATGCTTCCGGCGTCTTTCAGCTGTTAAATAATTTACAGTATTTAAATACTGTTTGTGTTATGTCACTCTGTTGCCATTTATCGTTCCTGTTGGAAACCCAAATAAATGATTTAATAGTAGTTGATGATGGATCTCCCATTACAACTTCATCAGGCAAATTTATGTTGACTGCAACTAGCTAGTGCTCACGAGTTCGCACTATTCAATGAGAAATATTGTGTTTAATACATAAACACCAAGCCACGCAAGAAAATGTAATCTTTTGTTTTGAAATTTCTGCTTTTGCTTCTTAAACTTTACTTTAAATATCCTACAAAGTCAATAAGAGAACAATTAAAAAATAAAATATCTCAGACATTTTATTGTCAGTGTGTTAGATATTTAAAACATCCGATTGCCTCTTTTCTCCCTTCTGTTCTGTCTTCTTTCATCTGTGTTGCTCCTGTCACTTTTTATTCGCAAACATTTCGCAGAACTTCAAGACTAGAATGAAAAGTAAATCAGTTGTTTACCCCCTTCTCTCCCGTCCCTATCTCATTTCCTCTTTTGTGTCTTTTCTTCCTCCTCTCCCTCTGTCCATTTTTCTCTCTCAGGTGTGATCTGTGTGGGGAGTCACTGTCTAGACAACTGATTATACCGAATAATGAGGGAGAGGGGGTGGCGGGCGACGAAAGGAGCTTTAAAAGGAGGCGAAGGAGGAGGAGGTGAAGGAAAGAGAGTGTCAGACAGGGAGAGAGAGGTGTAAGGGGAGGAAAGAGGGAGGAAAGGCAATCTGCGGGGGATTAAAGAGAAGAAAAAACATAAGAAAGAAGAATAAGGAGGGAAGACGACATAAAAAACAAACAAGGAATCAGGATGAAAACAAAATAACAGAGAGAAAAATACTGAAAAAGATTAAAAATAGAAAGACGGTGCAGAGAGATGAAAGGAAGCAAGTCAGTCACACAAACCGAGCGAACATCTCTGAGGCAGAGCAGAAACCCGGTCTGATCTGTTGTGTTAGGAAACCCTATCAGTCACACAGGCTTTACTCACTCCATGTGTTTGTGTGTCTTAGTTTGGTGATGAGTAATCAGCAAACCCAAAAACCTCCCCGACACACACACACAGTTACGCACACACACTGTAATAGGCTTATCCAGTGCTGCAGTTTCATCCTATAAAATGGGCCTTTTTTTTCCTCCTTCTCTGTTTGGGATGAAAGAAAATTGGCTCTGTTAAGACGTTTGCCACTTCCACAGAAGCTTTCCTGTGGGTGTGCAAGAACATTTTAATTTTGTCTGTATTTAGAAACAGATTAAATGAGTTGGGCAGTCTGCAGCACACAGATGTCTGATGGCTGACAGTTTATCTGCCATCAGACGGCCAGAGCGAACCAGAGCAGAGCTGCTATCGACATTTTTCTTGGGAAGTGCATTAAGGCCACTGTTAGATAAACTTCCTCTTCCTCATGGAAAAGAAACAGCTCTCATCCTCCTGTGTGTTTGTCTCTTCTATTAATGCAGCAGGGACAGTGGAAAGGGTCTAAACACTTTAAACTAGGCTCAACTTTTGTCGCAGTGCAGCAGAGATGAACTGGAGTGTTTGCAAGTTCAATAAAGGCTGACTGGCCTCATACACCACCTATGTCTTAGACAGTGGAGGCTCAGGTTAATAGATGAGTCAAAAAAAACTAATTCTCCTATTTCAAACCAACAACCAGTGACATTCTTTCTGCAATTGTTCTTATATACTAAAAAGGGCTTTTGTCTCCATGACTCAGATAAGTCTTCGAACATTAAATAATCCCTTTAATCCTAAAATTGATGTACTTTAGGTAGCCTAAAGGTGAATACAGCGTCCTCAGATTGTCAGTTAAAATTAAAGTTCTTCCATAGATAAATAATGTAATTTTATTAGGGGTTCACTGATTGCAGTTTTCTGGATGATCGCCAATTACGGATCTTTAAAAAGCCTAACCTGCTGATTCAAATTTTGGCCAATGTTGATTTTTTTGTCTTAAATGTTGCTAAATATTGCAAGAAAGTCACTGAGTTGGCAACAGTGGGGTGACTATTGTTAACTGCAAATGTGCAGGCATGACCTGGTGGGCCGGTCTGTCAGCCAAACCTCTCCCACAGCAGAGCAGAAGAGAACAGTGGCTGATTTTTGGACCTTTGCTGAGGTAGATACAATTGGTGGATATGCTTCACGTGCAAGTACTGGCCAATTACAGATCTTCTACAGTTAAGGAAATCGAGGTCAATTTATTGGCTAACCAATTTATCGATCCACCCCTAAAATTATGTTTTCTTTTCTGATAGTACCTACAAACAACATAAATATAAGGGAATGAACATTGATGAGCAGACAGGTCCAGACTTCCCTCATCCCTCATGCCTTAGGTCTTCCTCTGGGTCTTCTTCCAGTGGGACATGTCCTGAATACCTCACCAGGGAGGGCATCATAAGAAGGTGCCTGAACCCCTCCTAGATGACCGAACTCCTTACCCCATCCCTAAGGGAGAGCGCAGAAACCCTGTGGAGGAAACTCATTTCAGCTGCTTGTCTCCATCATCTTGTTCTTTTGGTTACCCAGAGATTGTGACCATAGATGAAAACATCAACACAGATTGACCTGTAAATCAAGAGCTTCACCTTTCTGGTAATCTCTCTCTTCGCCAGTGATGAGAGTGCAACAACAATCCATCATTCAATTTTACAGTCCATTTTCCATCCTACATAAACAGGACCCTAAGAAATTTAAACTCCTTCACTCTCACCCTTGCCTAGAAATGACACTCTACCCTTTTCAAGACAATGGAGGTGCTGGTTTTCTTTCTGGACGCTTTACACTTGGTTGCGAACTGCTCCAATGAAAACTGCGATCACAGTCTGATGAAGCTAACAGAAACTAGCCTGGTACAAATCAGCCCCTTGTCGTACGCCATTTGTTTCATATAGAGCAGGGACATCAAACTCATTTTCATTTTGGGCTATATCCAAAACCTGAATGTTCTTAAAGGACTGGCTGTGCCAGAATAGATTGATAAAGCCAATTAAACTATTAAAATATCAATAATTAGCTGTTCCTCCAGGATTATGTGGTTGTTTTAGTGGTTTTTTGCAATCAAAATTGCAGATTTTGTGGTGCAAATTTAGAAACGCTTATGATATTTGCACTAATTTATGATGTTACATGTGAGTTTTTATTACTCACCGTATCAATTACGGACTATAAATTGACATCAAGTGAGGCTGAGGCAGCAGTCACTTAAACTCAATGTTTCTGACCAATTTTGAGAAAATTTCTAGAAAAGTCAGAAAAGATTTGGAGATTTGTTGATTTTGTTTGAATTTTGCAGATTTGTGAAAAACTGGAGGGACTCATTGATATAATTTGGAGACCAGAGGGCCACATAAACAGCTACGTTAGGCCAGATTTGGCCCCCAGGCCTTGACATAGAGGGTCTAGACCATTGGTTGTTGAGAAACGATTGCTTCCTGGAGGTGTGGACTGTGTTGAAATTTTAAATTTTACCCAGTCACTAATGTTTGCCTGTGATATATGTAATGCACCACAGTGGTTCACCTGCTTCCATTTCACAGAAGTTTTGACTCTTTAACAGTAAGATTTATTTTTTTAAAAACCACAAACCATCCCTTATAAAATCCCTACAAATCAAGTATATAAGTATGGTAAAACATACTAAACTGTTACTGTATTGCAAAGTGGGAAATGCAGGTGAAGTTTGTTTTAAAATTACAAACATGTCGGTACGTGTGGAACAAAAACATCCTACAGTGACACCATGTGGACTCAGACATGTATTGCACACTGGAGACCAGTTTCCTCGGCAGGGAAGTTTACAGCTGACACAAAGCTTATCCGCTGTAGTAACTCATGTACTTAACTAACAAACATTTTTTTTAAAATATACATTTTATTAATTTGATAACGTTTGCACGTAAACAGTGGAATTCATGTCAGTACAATAATAACTAAAGAAAGAATGGCAACTATGTGATTATGGTAATAGAAGACAATTTAGCAAGTGTACAGCACGTCTTCATGACATAAAATGAACATAAAAAACAAATTTTACTAATTCATTTAACAATGGAGCTGTGTTTTACATATATAAAACTCTCTTAATGCCAACTGATAAATGATCTGGTGTATAATATTAAATTAATTTATACTTTGAATGTTAAGATATGCAATCAAATGAAGAAATGTTAGTTTCTAAATTCATCAAAGTAATACATTTAGACTGAATATTCATTTAATTCTATGTCTTGCCACATGCCTGTTATTTTAAAATGGTTATCTAAAAGGTTTGTTCCACCAGAAAACTATTTATAGTCTATTAAAACAGTTAAATGTAATAGTCATAGCAAACGACATTAAAATCAACAAATCGTGATTGTCATTTTAAATCTACTTCCAAAAAAAATCGTGATAGATTTTTTACGGTTTATTATTGCCCTCTTGTGGTCATCATTGGAAACTACAGCTTAACTGATGAGTTTGAATAAAAGCATAGTCCTTCATTTGACCACGCAGATGTTCGTACTTTAAACTTTTGACTTTGTATGTGTGTGCCACTAATCTTGAGATTTAAAAAGTGCATACCACATTTTTTTATTATTATTTTTTGTTAACATTATATGCTATAACATCAGCGTTCAGGTTGGTGGTATGAATATAATGGCATTATATTAAGACAGTAAAACTGGAGTTGTATCATGAGAACTAGGCTAAATTGAAAAACAGAGGACTCAGGACTTACTCGGCATGTTTTAGATGCGTCCTAACAACTTTCTGCAAACTTTCTGAGAAGGATGTGGTCAGCTGCGCAACGGATTGTGGAGTTTCTTTGCTTTCTGCTCTTGTTTCTTTGGGCTGCGATTTAATGGCCGGAGCAAGAAAACCTCCGGAGACTAATTTCTAATTTGTCTTATGACTGGAACAGTATTTTTCTCCACCGCTTATGGCGTTTCAGATTTTTGCGAGTGCAAAAGTAATGTACAGCGAAAGAATCGAACTTATTGAGCACGGTTGTTTCACATATTATCTTCCCCGGAAACAACGTTTCGCTCCTTAACAGTTCCACAACACCCGTGTTAGAGTTGTTTTGCTGTTTGCCGTTATCTCATTTTGGCGTCATGAGTGCTGAAAACTCTGATGAAACTTTGTCGGTGCCTTTACGAAACATATTGAACTCTATTCAGTGTATCAGAGACCGAGTCCGAGGTAAATATGAAAAGTTATTTATTGCGGAGGGAATGCAAAAATACCGCTGCATGCTAATCTTTAGCTAGCGATTAAAGCCGCATGGAGTGTCTGTTAAAATCCGTTTTTCTGTTGTTTGTTTACTTCTCTGCTTTTAGTATATTCACGGTCAACTCTTTCATTTACCCCAGTGTTGTTTTCATATATCATAGCTTAGATCCTAGCACAACGTACAAAAGCATGTATAATATGTCATTATTATGATTAACTGCCTTTGTTGTTGTTGTTTTTTAAGAAAACTAAATACGTTTTAGGCTTTGTTTGATTTTTATCTGCCTTAAATTACTTAAATTATTGTCATAAAGCTGCTCTAGTTTAAAAACTATAACTAGTAGACTCTTCAGACCTGGACTACAGTATTACATACTGATATCAGAATATTAAAAACCGAGTTTGTGATTTGTCAAACCTTTATTTGATTTGTGAAGCTACGATAAGATCGATTTCAGCACCGTTTCTGCTTCTTATTATATTGTAGATTTTAAACCAGAGCAAATTAAAGACGCTCAACATAGTGAAAAATTCGGTGAAATTGCCATTTTCAGAATGACTTTTGGTTTGGTTTGGAATTGGTTCTTGTAATCAAGAACCAAATTCATCTTTGTATTACTGTCATAAATATTTCTGAAGATTGCATCTTAGAAAAGAGATATGTAGTGTAGTCTGATTGCCAAACAGCTTCTAAAAATCCCAAATACTTTGATATAAAACAACTAAATAGATCAATATACTTTGATTAAAAACTAACTCGCATAGGTAGGCCTATCTCTGCTACTATTTAACATGTTAGACAATTATTATTGAGACATTTTCTTAAGAAGTAGAAGCAAGTAGACCTAATCCATGGTGTGAAAAAATGTTTTATCTTATAATTCAGCTAAAGAGTGTTCTTTGTATTTTTTCCTTTAGATGGAGAATCAAATGAGAGAGACGGAGCATTCAATCTCTCCAACTTCTGGGACACTTTGAGTTGAGTTTTCTTAACAGATCTACCATTTTCTAGACCCCATGTGGCTTTAAATGACCTCCCATCTTGTTAGTGGGCATCTTTTTTCACAGATCCAGTTGTGCACAATAAGATGATAGTAGCTATAGTAATATACAATCCCAGTTTTTTTCATAATAGTGCTCCTTCAGGACATTTTTGTCTTCACACATCATCGCACATTACAATAAAGCATTAGTTGACTTTCACATAAAAATATTATTTCTTATCTGTTGAATATTTTGAAAATGTTCCCAAACTTTTCTTCCCTTTTCCTCAGACCAGGCAGTGAAGGCTGTGTCACATGAAGCAACTAAACTGAGCCTGGCCTTCTCTAGACCTCCTCTTCCATCTTTACAAGTCAGTTTGTTATTTTCAACAAAGTTAATCGTTTCTTTACACAAAATTCTGCTCATTCATTCAGGTCTCACAAAGAAAACATCTAAAAGCATCTAATTCTTCTAAGTTGTCTGTTTTAGGAATTCTGTTGATTTTCTCCACGTTGAACTGCCATATAAGCGTATTATTGTATCCTAAAAACAAACTTGCTTGTCTTGCAGGATGGAGAAAAGCTGTCAGAGTCCATATTGAAAAGCGTCCTGACGCTGTCGACTGTGTTTTACTGGCTACCCAAAAGCCAAGGTGACTCTTAAACTGTATCAAGTTTGATTTTTATTAGCAAAATAAAGTAGATCTGAGTAAAAGAGCATAGTTGGGTAGTAACTAGTTACATTTACTCAATTATTTCAGTAACTTTTGAAAAAAAAAACTTTTAGGAGTAATTTCACTATGCTGTACTTTTTACTTTTACTTGAGTAATTTTATTATGAAGCATCTCTACTCTTACTTGAGTAAAATTTCTGGATTTTCTATCCACTGAAATGAAAAGCAAACATGTTTTAACCAAAAATTCACCAGACATAGACACACACCTGCAGTTTTTATTAAAGTTTTATAAAATTTTTATTGGAAAACTTATTTGGAAAAATTTGATTTTTTTCACTTATATGAATTATTGTCATTTTGGTCCTTAAAATGACAAAATGTCCACATGTCCCATGTCTACTCTTACCTGATCACCTTTTTTGGGTACTCTGCCTACCTCTGCTGAAGAGTGATTAATATTTGTGGCTGCACTGTAAGTCTGGCTGAGTATTTTAGTCCTGTCTGTGTCTCAGGGGTGACGCTACGGCGGCAGGTCAGGGACGCCACTGTGGAGGTGCTGGATGGCGTTTTACAGCTTCTGGAGGTCATAATCAGCTCACCACTGCAAAGGTGCACACATCACTGTCACACAAACACCATGGGAGGAATTACAAAGCATCCAGCCTCCAACATCTGTGGCTGCTGTTTTCTTAAGGCTGTTTGCCTTTTTTTCACTGGATTCACAAAGCAAATTACACTAAATGTTTCACCCATCAAGTCCAGCAGATTGGAGGAATATTCACCTATTTCTGCACCATAGTTGTCCTCTCTTCACCCAGAAGTGCTGACCTTTCATGACCAGAGAAATGTCGAAGGTTGTAGAAATCCCCTGTTATTTTTGCTTCAAGTTTTAAAATTTCCCAAGAATTTGCATCAGGGTGAAAAATATTCTTTTAGCCTTTGTCCAATTTGGCATATCACCTCTTCTCTGAGACACATCTCTGTACCTCTTGACAATTTCAGATGTTTCAAGATTTAATAAAACTAATCTACTGTTTTGGAACTGCAACTCAACCATAACACAGATTTCATCTACCTCTTTTTGAATATATCCTCCACAAAACACTGAGTCAAGTCAAGTTTATTTGTGTAACAATCGAAGTCAACTCTAAACAGCTGGGATTTAGCCTGGATTTAAAGGAACTCTGGGTTTCAGTTGTTTTGCAGTGTTTTTTGTTCCAGATTTGTGGTGCATAGAAGCTGAATGCTGCCTCTCCATGGTTCTGGTTCTGGTTCTGGGGATACAGAGCAGACCTGAACCAGAAGACCTGAGATGCTGACTTTATAAAAGTTAGCATTTAGACCCCTTTCAACTTGTTTGAATGCTGTTTGCAAGCAGCTCGTAATAAGAAATATTCTTTTTGCCAGGAAAAAACCATCAAACAAATCAGGAAGTTGTTGGATATCTTCCCTCATTTGTATGCAGCTTCATCATTTCCCTCTATCTGCTCTTCTCTCTGCTGCCATTCAGCCTGACCCAGGAGCAGATCACGTCCACTGGAGGAGTTTGGTCTGCCTGTGATCGCTTTGCTCAGCTACCAAAAGGTAAGCAGAAACAAATAAAGTAAAACTCGGCTGTAAAATGTTGACCAGCTTTTTTACCCGACAATGAACATTTTTTTATATCACCATTATTAACCTTTGCATTTTTTTACCACAACATTGCTTCTAGTTTTCAGGTAGTCATATTTAATATTTAATGGTGAGATATTTGTCATAAACACTGAAAGTGTGTATCAAGTTTCCCACACTTAATGATGTAGGAATGACAGTGTTTACTTACGTTTGACTTACCACGAAGGCCATTTGTCTCTGTGCGTTTGCCACTTATGAATGCAAAATTACATTTTTGGGCAGTAAAATTAAATTTTTTATCTCCATTTCCAGTCCTGTGCATAAACAGGGACAGCAAACCTCCTTATACTGATGACAAACTGTTTTACAACAACTGGTAATCATTCTGCAAAGAATACCAAACAGATTTGGTCTGTTTTATTTCTATAAAATAATCAGAATAAATGACCATAGAACCATATTTGCACACTGCTGCTGCTCAGGTTTAAACTGGAAAACATCTATCAGAGAATAAATAAAATATAATTTAAAAAAACTGCTGGTTGCATAAATATTCATAAATTTAACCTTTAAATACCAAATATTGACCATTTTTATTTTAAAATTTCCTGTTCTCCTTCATTGCCCTTTGTATTAAACCAAAGATTAGCATAATATATGTACAATATTTACCCTTAAATGAAACTTGTTTTCATTGACTCCCATTATAACAACATATTTCTCATACCATGTTGTCCTCAAATAGCAACAAAGTATTAGATTAAGAGTCTTAAACTCATTTGTTGAGTATTCATTTTACACCCACTGTGCATTTTATTTGTTTTAGTGTTTTGATATTTGGTTAAAAGAAAAATGCTAAAGAGAAGACGTTAGATGTCCAGATTGGGTTTAACTTATTTTCCACTGTCTGGATCAGCAGTCTGTTTTACTTACTTTGACACGCAGAGATCTTAACATGTTTATTATTGGAAAAATTTGTATTTTACAGACAACAAGGAAGCCCTGCTGGTCGTTGTGTCCTCTCAGTCTGGAGTTGTAAAAGATGCTGTTGAGGAAATGGAACAGGTAAACACTAACACGCTTTTCAAAGTTTTTTTCTTTTTTTGTCAAACGGAAACCTCATATTTTATTTGAACTTTTAGTTGTTTCTGTATACTTAAAAACCAAATGTTTACACATTAATCCGGATTTATTGCTTAGAACCAACAGCTGCTCTCTCCTTCACATTCACAGGTTTTATCCGAAACCCAGGATCCGTTCGGCGACTTCCTCATTGACGACCCGGACGACGACAATCCCCGAGGCAACCAGGACGTTTACCTGTCAGAGAAGGACCGCCAGGTGATCAGTGCATGTCAGGGGTTAATGAAAGCAGCTGCTGCTTGTCTGAGGAAACTGAGGTCAGCCGTCAAGGCCAACGGTGACGCTGCCGACCCTCAAAAGGTCGCTCAGCTGGACGACCTGGCCGACATCAGCCGGGAAATCAGCCCCAGGTAAATAGACGGTGTTGTTGTTTCTGTTGGATTTTACATAGAGAATGAAAAAGGTTGCAACTAAATGGGAAAAGTTAATGATGGTACATTAACAAAGCAGGCTCCTGCTGATTGAATTACAAATTTAAATCAAAATATGTTGGTTTGTGCCAGCAGGTTCAAGTTATTTGCAGGATGTTTTGACTTGTATTGTTTCCTTCACATGATGTCAAACGTTTAGTTTTTTTTTTTAAACTCAAATGAAGATATTTCTGTCAACGTTAATGTTTTCTATTGCAGTGTGGACGATCTCGCCCTCTGTCTCTACCCACCCGTGAATTACAGTGGAGTGGAAAACCACGTAAGACAACCCTGCATTCTTTCTGATTGGAAAAATAGAATAAATTTATTCTTTAATCTCCCTCAAAATAATAAGGTTGTTATTTTAAAAGCTTTAAAAAAAAATATTTTTGATATTTGAGGCATTTCCATAACATTGACACTGAGTTCTTTTGTTTTATGTCCTTCTGAAGAATAATAAACATTTTCTTTTTCTCCATTTAGACGTCTAAATTGGCAGTGATTTTAAGGAAACTTTTGGACCTAATTAGGTAAGATTGATTTATCCACAGTAGCTTGTATGTGTGAAAATCAAGAGTGCATGATATACAGAAAAAACCTAGTTGTGATATTTATGCAGAACATTACAACGATCATATTGATTACAGTTTTTTTGTCATAAATGAAATGATCTCAATGGACCTATACTTTTCTTTTATATAAATATTAAGGGATTACTGACTTAAAACAAGTTCAAACATCTTGTGAAAAGTTACTTGTAAATTAGTTTTATCTTGTATTAAGTGTACTAAGATATTTGCACAAGAAACTAGTCAAAAATACTTAAAATTGTGTTTTTGGAACTTGATAAATACAGAAAACTGTTTTCAATAGTCACCTCTAAAATGGGCTAATAAGATTAATCTTTTTTCAGTGTAATGTTTTGTTTTCAGCATGTTGTCTTTGATCCGGCATTAAAAAGATTTGTTTGTGATAAATGTTGCTGTTTTAGTGCTGACAGCTTTGACTTGTGCTCACCCTCCAGATCCAGCCATGTGTGTGGAGAAGCAGAGCTGACCTGGGTTCAGTTTTTCGAGACAGCCGTCGATCACAATGTTCAGAAAGCCAAAGAATCGATTGAGCTGGACGGCTAATTTAATAAAAAGTTTGTAACATGCATCAAATGGCTGCCTTTATATTTTGGTTTATGCACCAGAAAAGAAAAATGAGAACAAATTAAAAGACAACATAAAAGCTGGAAATACATTTCAACTGTATAATTTCCACTCTGTCCCAGCTCATTATTTGTTGGACTTGAAATGTTTTGAAAGTAAAATATTTTTTCAGAGCTCTTTATTAAATAAAGTCAGAGGATTTGCTTTCTTTAAAGCTTTTGTTTTGCTTTTTTTTTACAACTGAACATTAGAGCCAGACTGAGAGGTTTTCATTTTTTTAAGTAATAATACTTGTAATAATTAAATTATAATATGACAATAGAAAAAAGATGCAATATTACCAGATGGAAAAGTTGTTTTAACTATCGAAATGCAAAGTTTTGACAGTTATCGAGATCTGACCGTTCAGCAAATCCATACTTCTTTCTTCAAAATAAACAGTCATTTGCATCATTTCTAAGACCTGCTACTTAGAATAATTTGATGCTGATGTGTTAAAGATTTTATATTTCCTTATTTGTAAAACCGATTAAAAACAAAAGACATAACTTTGTAAGATGTTCTGCATTCCTCATTTTATTTTTATTAATATTTCAGGGAGGAATTCTCTTAAAATTACTACTTCATTCTCCTGACCTTATTCTGATCATCTAATTTTACAGTAATATAATGACTGTATTCTCACTTTATTACAACTTTATTCTGGTAATATAACTTTATTCTCATATTAGGACTATATACTGGAAGATGATCGTAACACTCCGTTGTTGTTTCTTGCTGGATGAAAGTCAAACAAGACGAACTAATAGCAGTTCAGCCCATAAGAACTTACACTCATTTTACATTGAAATCTTTCGCATCCAGTTCATTCTGTCCTACATGTTTTTTGTTGAGCCATAAAGGCGTACTTAATTACTTTCACCACAAGATTGTTCATCATCCTGTCAACACTTTGACAGCTTCAACCTTCAGACTGTAACGTTTTCTGGAAAGTAGCGAACCCAACAGAGCTGATGAACGTCCCATCAGTAGCAACATCAATAGTAAGTTACTCATTTGGGTCATGAGGAATTTGATTTGGAAATCAGGATTTCAATGGAGAATTTATTCAGGGAGTGAAAGATTAGGGTGATGTCAAAGAGGCCTTCCAACCTGCAAGTTGTGATTAGCTGTTGTAGCTTCTGGATTTGTGTTCATTCAGGTTATTTTTATCCAGTATTAATATTTATCTGATGATCTGACACAATAAAATAATAAAACAGCAAAAAATTTATAATGAGGCAAACAATTTTTTACAGCTTTGTGATCAATCACATGTACATTTATAGCCCAAAATACTTATGACTGCCTACAATGAACTGTGTTTGAAATTCGTGGAAGTTTTCCTAGTGTGGAGCATCTTCTGTAGTTTTACATAAAGTTGGTTCTTGTTTATTCAAAAACAAACTTAAAAAAAGAATTATGTTCAGTCTAGAAATGAAAGATTTTAATGAAATATATGCTGATTCCAGACTGGTTTCTCTGATTTTCTCTCTTAAAAGACCTGAAAAAACTTGAAATGTGTTTTTGTTTTATTTCTAAAGGAAAAACTCACATTTAGATTAGCTGGATGTACAAATTGTGTCAAATGCATGTATAAAGGTTAACATTAAATGTTGCTGTACTTGTTTGTACAGTTGTGTTGTAAGTCAAGTTTTCAGCCTTGGAGCTTTCATACCATCTGTCACCCAAAAATTCAGTGAGAACATTTCTCTGGAGCTAGTGCTGACAATGATCATATAATGATCAGTGACAACAAAACTCATTTACTGCCTCTATGAACGGTGACAACCAAAACCTGCGGTAAGAAACTGTTTTGTGCTGTTGTTTCTAACAGCATACCTTTGTTTTCTGTTTCATCCAATAAAGAGAAATAAAGAAAATCCAGTGAAGATATTGTGACGATCCCCTCCTATCCAGTAGGTGTCTCTAGTCCATTATTTGTTTTCTTTGTTCTTTTCAGGAAACGGGGGAATGGCCTGTTAATTGAACGCACCGGGTGGCTGATAAATACTGACGTCCTGTCAGTCACTGTCTGCTTGGTTGGCCTCCGGACCAGACCGGGACAAGCAGCATTGGTCCACATCTCTCTCGGACTGGCTGAGCAGTTCACCCGGCGCATATTTGGATAAAAATAAATTGTTGTGTCTGTGGATCCGCTCGTCTGTCTCCCATTTTTGTCATCGCCTATGAGTGGGGCGTGACAGTATTTTTTCTATTTGTGTTTAAAATTTTGTCTTTGTTTCAGGTGGTTGATGAAGCCAGAATGGACCAGAAAATGACTTTCAAAGTGGACTTGAAGAATCCAGTCAATGAGACACTGACAGGCTGCACTCTGACTCTCTGGAACTGGCCTGGTGCAATGGGAGGAGATGGTCAAGTATGTGTTTCCTGTTGAAAAGTCTACATGCATTGGTGCAGGTTTTCAGACTTTAAGGACAAATCAGTCCTTTAAGATGTAAGGAATCTGACATGCAGTGTGTTTTTGTGTCATCCACAGAGTTCCAGATTTGATGCCTTACGATTCCCTGAGTATGAAATTAAGCCTTTTCCCCTACAAGAGTGGAGAAAAAACTCTGCTGGTCGACTTTGACTGTGCCTCATTCAGAGACAGCTGCACTGTTAAGGTTAAACCTTAAACTCTAGAAAGAAAAATGTTTGATACACACATTGATGCATTTGATGCATGCATTGATGCTGAAGGCTTCACAATTAGCTTTTTAAGCTGATAGATCATTGAAATAAGAGAATATTGTTAAATGATGGTTTGAATAAATCATAGCTTTTGGTTGTTTCTTTATGTTTAACATTAAAACTTGGATTTCTGTGGGGAATGATCAGAAACTTGAAGTAAGAAGATCATCCAGATGATTCTTATAAAGCAATAAGAATCATTTTGAAAATCATAAACAGGAAGCAAGGCCCTGCTTTCACTGCTGTCTGTCTCCAGCCAAATTCATTCTTAAACCAGTCAATGTTTTCAGTAACTTAAGGGTTTCAGGTGTCCACAAAGCTGTCTAGTTTTGCTATAAAACTCAACAGCTCCTTTTCTAGCCTTACTGACCAAACTGCTTTTACACTACAAAAAACAATTTTATTTTCTATTAGTTGAATTACAAGTAAACATCCAAGCAACAAACTTCCAGCTTTTTCTCTTTCCATTTTTCACTTAGGTTTGCTTCACTTGTTCACACTCAGATAATCCCTGCTTTGTTTGGTTCAGTCATTGCAGTCTTTTATTGTGTATTTCTGTATTTTTATTGTGTCATTTTCTGTATAGATATTGACTCAGTGGGAAGACATAAGTGCTTCAGATACAAATATTTCTCGCAAAATTAGCTTAGCTAATGTAGCGTTTATCTGCTAGCTAAGGTGGATATGTGGTCTATGTGTATATTACTACATGAACTTACTCTGCAGTTACCAGAACTTTTTTATTCACACAAAGAGTTTGTACGTCCTTTGCAAAGCCGTTTAAACATTGATTGTATACATCCATAGATTTCAGACCACAAAGCTCATCCATGGTGTACAAATTATTTGCGTTCATTTGGTAGTGATCTATGTCACTGTAGATCGGAGGGAGCTTGTCCACATCCTGACATATTTTCCATCTCTGTCTCGTATGAATCAATCCCAACAGCAGCCATTTTGTTCATGTTTTTCTCTTGCACATTGGTCAAGAGTGTAAATATATTTTCTTGGCCTCAAAGTCGTAGTTTAGCTTTGCACTGCACTTGCCTACCAAGATGGCACAGATCACTTCCATTCAGACTTGTGGGAACTATGTATTGATAGAAGTTCAATCAGAACTGAATGACTGCAGGCCGGAGGACAGTTTATTCTTATTGTTTGTATTGCAGGCTATATTTTGATCTGAGCAGAGAAAAGAGGAAGTGAGTTATATAGCTGCTCACAGGCTGAATGATGGACTTTGGAATAAAACATATCTCAGTTACGGGTGAGGCAGAAAGTAAACTGCTGCCTCACCCAGTATACAGACGCATTTTGAGATGCATTGAAACTTAAATTTCAATGCATCTGAAATTTGCATTGAAATTTCAGATGCAAATTTGAAATTTGCATCTGAACACAACCATAGGCGTGTCTAACCTATAGTTCAGGTTAAACACACTTAAACTAAATCAGGAAGCAGTTTATGATTGTTGGTTCCTGCAGACGATCAGATTCACCTTCAGACCAAACTAGCAGCTTCCTCTGAGTGAGTCCAGCTGTAGGAGAGAAAAGTGGAAACCTCCAGCTCTGCTGTTTCCAGCTGCTCACACTCCACAGACTGAAGGTGAGTTGGACCAAGAACACTTTGGCTGCTTCTCTATCGTCAAATCTCTCTCTAACCGGTTAACTTCTGGTTCACTTCTTCACCAGTTGGAGTCGTCTAATTGCGATCTGTTCTTCTCTATCATGGGCATTAATATGGGCAGGAACATGGGCGGGACATGAGCTCACAGTTGTTAGTCCGCAGTGAGGAACCTCAATATTTTGATGGACACAACTAAGCCCAGATATTTGATATTGTCTTTTAGAAATTAATTGTTGACCCAAACATAATGAAAACTATTTAGATTACCTGATTACTTACAACTTTATCTATATTGTATAATCATTTGAATTTAAATAATGCAATCAAAACATGTAAACCAATGTTGTTGTAAGGCATGAAGTTTATTTAATAGAAAATACCAAACAAAGAATAAATTGCACATCATGCCAAACTAAAGTCAGTGATTCACATCATGTAGCCAAAGCTGTAGCTGGTAGCTAGCTTTGCACAGAGCTGCACAGCTTCTCACTTCCTTATTGGGTTCCTTATTTCTGACAGACATGCAGCTTGCAGGGCTATGAAATCATGGTCATTCTGCTCCTAAAGGTGATGCATGTGTTCCTGCTCTGGATTAAACTTAGATTTACACTTCTTCACACTGCGCAGCTCTCTGAAAGAAAATGGCATGTTCGCCGGTCCGCTTAAGTTGTTGACATGTTTGGAGTTTGCAGTGATGGAAATCAAGGGCCAGTCTGCAAATGAGGTCCACTGTCAATCAAATAGCTTGCACACAATACAAGGCTTGGTGCAGATTGTAATTCCCCTGAAGTGAGTATGAAACATGGGGTGCAAATTCATCTCTCTTAGCAGTATGAGAGATGGCAGTATGGGACAGAATTGGTTAAAGATGCTCTAGTGGAGAAGCGGCTTTCAAGTGAAGTTAGTAGAGGAGGGATGGGAGCTGTGACTGACTGGATCTTCTTTGTTTTCAGCTTCTCTTAGAGACAAAATGGCTTCCAGAACAGAGGAGGATCTCTGCTGTCCGGTCTGTAAGGAAGTCTTTAAGGATCCAGTCATTCTGTCATGTTGCCACAGCTTTTGTAAGGAGTGTCTAAAGGACTGGTGGAGAGAGAAACTAGCAAGAGAGTGTCCAGTTTGTAAGAAACTATCAGTCACCGAAGATCCATTTTGTAACTTGGTTCTGAAGAACCTGTGTGAGACTTTCTTACAGCACAGAGATCAGAGAGTTTCAGAGGATCTCTGCAGTCTGCACTCTGAGAAACTCAAACTCTTCTGTCTGGACCATGAGCAGACAGTTTGTCACATCTGCAGTCATTCAGATAAACACACCGGGCATAGATTTAAACCTATCGAGGAAGTTGTGCAGCAACTCAAGAACAAAATTAAAGAATCTCTGGAGCCTATAAAAAAAAACCTGGACCTCAGGATGAAAGTTCTGGAAAAGGTTTACCGGACCGCAGAAGACGTGAAGGTCCAGGCCCGACACACAGAGAGGCAGATTGTTGAGCAGTTTAAGAAGCTTCATCACTTTCTAGCAGAGGAAGAGGAGGCCAGGCTGGCTGCACTGAGGGAGGAAGAGGAGCAGAAGAGAGGGATGATGAAGGAGAAGATGGAGGCTCTGAGCAGAGAGATAGCAGCTCTTTCAGACACAGTCAGAGCCACAGAGGAGGAGCTGAGAGCTGCAGACGTCTCATTCCTGCACAACTACAAGGCTGCAGTGGAAAGAGTCCAGTGCTGCCCCCTGCTGGAGGATCCACAGCTGCCCTCAGGAGCTCTGATAGACCAGGCCAAACATCTGGGCAACCTGGCCTTCAACATCTGGAGCAACTTGAAGAACATGGTGACCTACACTCCTCTGGTTCTGGACCCAAACACAGCTCATCCAGGACTCCACCTGTCTGGAGATCTGACCAGTTTGACTGTAGGAGAGGAACAGCAGCTTCCTGATAATCCAGAGAGGTTTGGTTCAGGGTATTCTGTCCTGAGCTATGAGGGCTTTAACTCAGGGAACCACAAATGGGATGTTGATGTTGGAGACAGTGAAGGCTGGGCATGTGGTGTGTTAGCAGAGTCTGTTCAGAGGAAGGGGATCATACAGTCTGGGTGGCTGGTTCTGTGGTTCAATGAAGGTGAATACTTAGCACGTTCTCCAAAAGCATCGACACGTCTCCAAGTCCAGAAGAAACTCCAGAGGATCAGAATGAATCTGGACTGGGACAGAGGAAAGCTGTCGTTCTCTGATCTGGATACTAACACACACATACACACCTTCACACACACCTTCACTGACAAGATGTTTCCATATTTCAACACTAGTCATGTAACAGTTTTACCGATGAAGATCTCAGTGATCAAACAGCAGCTCTGATGTTCTCAGCATGAAGAACAAAAAGTCCAAATGAAACTTTATTGATCACAAGTTTTAATCAGGAAACTCTAAGTGATGTGATCTGATCACTTGTTTGTTTTCAGTTCAGATTCTGATCTTAATTTTTCTTAAATATTTTGAAGGCAAAACATTTAATATCAAGAAGAGGAATATTTTTACTAAGAGCCTGATGATCTGTAATGTTTATTAATTTATATATGAATATTTAATTTTTTAAAAATTAATAATTGAGAAATTGATTATTTACAAATAAGTTATTTAAGTCAAATTAAAGTTTCCCAGAGCAAAATTAAAGCAATCAGTGTTATGCCGATTATTAACTTTGTAGAAAAATCAAGGTCTAAAATATTAGACATAGATTTTATTTACTAATTAACTGATGGCTGATGAAATACTGATTTTTTATTTTATTTATTGATTAAGTCAAAACTAAAAATTCGACTTGGTGATTTTGGAGACTAAGTGAATTATAAACAAGTTTTCTTTGTGCAAGTAAAGGTAATTTATGTAACTTTAACAATTTTACAAATGTGTTGGTAACTGTATGGCAAAAAAAGTGGAATGAAGATAAGAAAGGAAGGTGTTTATGTAAAATACAAAAGTCTGTTAGTTAAAAATAATTAGTGAGAGAAAGAAAAGGAAAGACGTAATAATGATTAGGTTATACCTATTTAAATGACATTTTATGTCTAATTGGGAAAAATAGTGATAAATGTGAAAAATGTGGAGAGAAAGAAAATGTAGGACATGTATTGATGAATTATAAAATAAGCCTGGAAGGGAGAGATTGAGAAAAATAGAAGAGCAGGAATGGTTTCTTACAGAAATATTAGGAACTGAAGGAAACTTGGAGGATATTTATAGAGTAAGGAGAGAAATATTTATTTATTTTCATAACACAAAATTAAAAAATAGAGTTTAATGGATGTAAAGTAGCGTTACTACACACATGTACAGTAGGTGGCGGTATGAAAGTTGCTTGTAATCCGCCATAAATAAGAATAATAAGAAAAGCTCAGAGGCGACACAAGAAGAGCATCTGACTGGTTTCACTTATCAGCAGGTTGGCCTGCTACGGTTTCAGTTTTAGTTCAGTTTCAGGTTAGAGTTACTTATTCTTGGTAATTGTTGATTAAAACCGGTTTTGGGTTTTGTTTGGGTTTAGGGAAGGGGAACTCCTATTGCTCAGCCCTCTGGCTCATTTTAAAGGGGATCTTTGCTGCCCTGGATTCAAACCGGTTTTATTAGACTGAAGAGACGAATGGAGGGAGTTTTATTTCTTTGTGGTATTCACCAGGGATTTTGCATGAGTGTGTTTTTGTTAGGGAGCACATTAAGTGTATTTATTTCTCTTTTTTCTATTACTACCCCGCCCCAATTAGTCTATTTTATTTAAATGGGTTTTAACTAGATTTCAGCCAAGAGGCTCCCACCACATACCTCTGTTTAAACCTTTGCCATTTCTGTATAATAAAATAAATTCTGTGATTACTCTAGCCCTTAACTCAGGGTGTCTGTGAATTTGTGAACCAAATAAAATGTATCTAATTTGCAAGCAGTGCCTCTGCATTTTGTTAAGGTCAGCTGATTATTCCTTGATGAAGGTCTTGGTAAACAGCTGAACTGCAGCTCTGATTATAGTTTTGTCTTTAACACAGTTTTTTCTGATCTGACCAGAAAAAAATGAAACCTGTTAATTAGTGACTTTTATAGTAGCCAAAAGGTTGAATTCTGGAATGAAACACCTCAGTTGGACCTGAACTAAAGCAGGAAACAGTTTGTGATCGTAGTTTCCTGGAGAGAGACGACCAGATTCACCTTCAGACCAAACTAGCAGCTTCTTCTGAGTGAGTCCAGCTGCAGGAGAGAAAAGTGGAAACATCCAACTCTGCTGCTTCAAGCTGCTCACACTGGAGGTGAGTTGGACCAAAAACACTCAGTCACTTTGAGGGAAGTTAGTAGAGGAGGGAGGGGAGCCGTGACCGACTGGACCTTCTGTGTTTTCAGCTTCACTCAGAGACAAAATGGCTTCCAGGTTAGAGGAGGATCTCTGTTGTCTGCACTCTGAGAAACTCAAACTGTTCTGTCTGGACCAAGACCAAGACCAATCTGGACTGGGACAGAGGAAAGCTGTCGTTCTCTGATCTGGATACTAACACACACATACACACCTTCACACACACCTTCACTCACAAGATGTTTCCATATTTCAACACTAGTCGTGTAACAGTTTTACCGATGAAGATCTCAGTGATCAAACAGCAGCTCTGATGTTCTCAGCATGAAGAACAAAAAGTCCAAATGAAACTTTATTGATCACAAGTTTTAATCAGGAAACTCTAAGTGATGTGATCTGATCACTTGTTTGTTTTCAGTTCAGATTCTGATCTTAATAATTTTTCTTAAATATTTTGAAGGCAAAACATTTAATATCAAGAAGAGGAATATTTTTACTAAGAGCCTGATGATCTGTAATGTTTATTAATTTATATATGAATATTTAATTTTAAAAAAATAATAATTGAGAAATTGATTATTTACAAATAAGTTATTTAAGTCAAATTAAAGTTTCCCAGAGCAAAATTAAAGCAATCAGTGTTATGCCGATTATTAACTTTGTAGAAAAATCAAGGTCTAAAATATTAGACATAGATTTTATTTACTAATTAACTGATGGCTGATGAAATACTGATTTTTTATTTTATTTATTGATTAAGTCAAAACTAAAAATTCGACTTGGTGATTTTGGAGACTAAGTGAATTATAAACAAGTTTTCTTTGTGCAAGTAAAGGTAATTTATGTAACTTTAACAATTTTACAAATGTGTTGGTAACTGTATGGCAAAAAAAGTGGAATGAAGATAAGAAAGGAAGGTGTTTATGTAAAATACAAAAGTCTGTTAGTTAAAAATAATTAGTGAGAGAAAGAAAAGGAAAGACGTAACAATGGATAGGTTATACCTATTTAAATGACATTTTATGTCTAATTGGGAAAAATAGTGATAAATGTGAAAAATGTGGAGAGAAAGAAAATGTAGGACATGTATTGATGAATTATAAAATAAGCCTGGAAGGGAGAGATTGAGAAAAATAGAAGAGCAGGAATGGTTTCTTACAGAAATATTAGGAACTGAAGGAAACTTGAAGGATATTTATAGAGTAAGGAGAGAAATATTTATTTATTTTCATAACACAAAATTAAAAAATAGAGTTTAATGGATGTAAAGTAGCGTTACTACACACATGTACAGTAGGTGGCGGTATGAAAGTTGCTTGTAATCCACCATAAATAAGAATAATAAGAAAAGCTCAGAGGCGACACAAGAAGAGCATCTGACTGGTTTCACTTATCAGCAGGTTGGCCTGCTACGGTTTCAGTTTTAGTTCAGTTTCAGGTTAGAGTTACTTATTCTTGGTAATTGTTGATTAAAACCGGTTTTGGGTTTTGTTTGGGTTTAGGGAAGGGGAACTCCTATTGCTCAGCCCTCTGGCTCATTTTAAAGGGGATCTTTGCTGCCCTGGATTCAAACCGGTTTTATTTGACTGAAGAGACGAATGGAGGGAGTTTTATTTCTTTGTGGTATTCACCAGGGATTTTGCATGAGTGTGTTTTTGTTAGGGAGCACGTTAAGTGTATTTATTTCTCTTTTCTCATTCTTCAACACTTGGGATCAATTTAAGATCTTAACGATCTTAAATTGATCGTTAATTCAATTGATCACAGCCAGGCCCCCTTTATGCTTTCTACTTTCTGTAGATTCACTGTGTCTCTTTTATCATCCCACAATGTTTCTGTTAAAAACATCACATTGATATTGTGCCCAGTGATGAAATCATTCATTAAAAATTATTTTTCTGATAAGGATGTGACGTTTATAAATCAAGTTTAAGTGTTTTAGTGTTAGATCCATTTTCAATCAGATGTTGCTTTAGACAGAGGAAAAATCTCAAGTTTTATTTTAGATAGCTGCATTTTATTTTATTGGTAGTTATTTCTCTCACAAAATTTTTCTTTAGTCTTTTACTTTCGGTTTTAGGTGTTTTATGCCATCATGGCCAAAGTCCAACCAGACCATGTCTGTATTGAGAGGAGCCTCTGACGATGTTTATTGCCTTCCTGAAAACACAGTTCTAACATGATGGTACAATCTATACTGTGGAGTGAACTGTGTTCCCATCTTTAGTCATTCATTTATTTTTTCAATGAAGTTTAAAAGTAAGTATGTAAGGGTGAGTCAGGAGAAAACTACTGAAAGACTAAGTTTCTTTAAATCAAGGTTAAAAATCCATTATCTTAGAGGTGCTTTGATTAATAATAAGTGGAAAACAGATTAATTCTGGTCTGGATTATAATTTTCATTTTAATCTGTCACTGCAATGTAATGTTTGTTACTTTGTGTGTTAATTATATTTTTAATTAATAGAACCTGTAAAACATAACATTTTCTGACATCATTCTGAACTATGGAAACCCAAGAAGTACATTGGTGGGAAAAAAAATCTATACTGTTCAAAAATGTCATCTTCAAAAGAAACAAAAAAATGTATAGCCAAGTAATTTAAAGAGAATAAAACCTTTTAAAATACATGGATGATTTTTGCAACAAACTGAGCAAATTTTCAAATATTGAAGAAAATGATTTATTATGTTTTACAAAAATCAGAGACAGTAAGGAGTCATTAGATCAAAACTTTGAGATGTAATACTTTAGTAATGTGTGAGCAGAGTAAAAAATGTATTGACATAATATTTTCAAATATCTTGTTAAATTATTTTCAGTTTCTGTCTCCAACACTTTATTATTTTTGCTTTGTATTAGTAAAGTTTTGTTCATCTGCAGCTCATTGGCTGCAGCACAAAACCGTTTCAAACAAAACCGGTTTAAAAGCGACTGAGAAAACCAAAACTCTTCAGAGCTAAGTTCACTGGAAGACTACACTTCCCATGATCCTCAGGTCTTCCGAGAGATATTCAGCTTCCTCCTGGCGTCTCTGTGCTTCTTGCGGTATTCCTGAGAAAGCGGATAAAACAAATGTATTTATTTCTTTACTCTGCCTTATTTGACAAGAAACAACTTTATTTCTGACTGTTCTGTTCTCTGCAGAAGGATCAGAGCTGAAATGTTCTGTGATAAACAACCATGTGGGTCAGATTTTTCACTTTCCTGCTTCTGATCATCTCAGATCCAACATGTAAAGATATTTCTGCAGCTTGTTTGATTTAAAGGAACTACAGTTTGAAACAGTTATTCATTCTGCCTCTAGAGAGCAACAAAGTAGACTTTAAGATCAGTTTTTTCAACCAACATCACTCTGATCAGTTAAAGTAATCTTTGGTGGAGCTGATAGAAACCTGTCTGAGCGTGCTGGTACTCTCCTCCCACTGCTCCCTCTGCTCCGCCAGCTGGGAGGTCCGACAGAACAACTTGGGCCCCTCTGAAGGACGAAACAGAGAGCTGAGATTAAACAGGATTAAAAAAATCTCCAACAGAAGAGAAAAGTCAAGACTTAAAAATGTAATTCTGTGTCTAGAGCTCAAAAACAGAAAAAATCAAACCATCATAACAAAGTGTCAGTAAGGAGCCCAGAGGGTTGAACTCACCTTTCAGTCTGTGGTCATCAGAAGAGAAGAAGAAGAAATCAGGCTGTGATGGAGTCTCCTCCCTGTTAAAGATAAAAACGAATGGAAGAGATTTAATCTGAACTCAAAGTGATTATTTTATCTTCTCCAGAACCTCTGAAGAGCAAAACGTTACTACAAGAAGATAACGGGTTTACACAGATTAAATGTGTTGATCTATTAAGGAAGAAACTCCATAACCAAGTTGTTTTTTTTCCACCACTGATAAAAATAAATGCAGGTTATTTATTATTTATTGAAAGATTTATTCACCAATCACGATAAAGCTGGTGTGACTTCAATGAATCAAAGTCAAACCTGCTTTTTTCCTCTGATCACATTCAGGTTTGAATTATTGGAGAAAATAAAACCAAACTGCAGAAGTTTGCAGGATTTTTCCCTCACTTTGTGTTTTTAGCTTCAACGCTGCTCTGCTCCTCCTTCTTCTCCTCTTGCCCATCCTCCTCATCTTCCTCCACCTCTTCCTCCTCAGAGCTGCTGTCATGGAAACGTGGGTCTTGGTGCCAGGAGACCTTCGGCGCCTTCATCTTCTCAGCTTTGTACTCAGCTGTTGGGAAGATTGAAGAGATGAACAGAGATGTGCTCCATGTGTGGGTCTGATGAGCAGAACTGATGAGACTCACCCGTCTCTCCGCTTCCAGCTACTGAGTCGTCTCCAAAGAAGGAAAATCTGAATCCGGAGGATTCCTCCGACTTGGAGCTGGGATCGGCTGACAGGAGGGAGGGCGGCAGCTGTTCTTCCTCTCCTCCTCCC
Source organism: Xiphophorus maculatus (assembly GCF_002775205.1). Lineage (NCBI taxonomy): Eukaryota > Metazoa > Chordata > Actinopteri > Cyprinodontiformes > Poeciliidae > Xiphophorus > Xiphophorus maculatus. The sequence continues at coordinate 6,550,958 of NC_036462.1, read as the reverse complement.
TCTTCTTCCTCCACTTTATCCCAGTTTGCCCCCTCCTCTCCCTCAGCGGAGCCGTCGTTCGTCTGGCCGAACACGGCCTTCAGGTCTCCGGACACCTGGAAATAAATCTCCTTGGAAACTTCAGGCAGCTTCTGAGCCTCTTCCCTCTTCTTCCTGCGGGCCGCTTTGCTGCGAACAGAACAAACATTCAGGATCCTGCTGGGAAGAGTCTGACTCGAGTTTAAAGTTCTGATGATTTGTGGATCGTCTGAGCTAAACTTTCACAGAATCTACACACAGATTCAAGTGATCAGAAGTCATGAATGATTGTGTCAGTTTAATCTGAGGATTGAGGTGGTTCCTCTACCTCTCCTTTTTGGTTTCTTCTGTTTTGGTCTCGAATGCAGCGTGTTCCTCTTTGCTCGGGTCGTAGTGCAGCGCCGACACGTCTCTGCAGACACAAAAACAACAGATTTTAATCTGTTCAAACTCCACCTTGTAGTCCAGGAGGAGCTGGAAACCAGACTGACTCCCACCTGAACTGCTTGGCTTTGCCGGCCGTTTTGCCGCTGGCCTGTTGGCCAGTTCCGAGGACCCTCTGCAGGATGGACAGATTCTTCTTCTTCTCCTCCTCCAGAGCCTCTTCGTCCTCCATCAGACTCTTCTGAACTTCTGAAAAACAAAAAAATGAAAAACCCTTCAGAAGGTAACAGAGGGAGGCTCAGCAAAACAATGATTTACTGCTGACTGGACAGAAACAGAGGAAGAAGTTCTCATTGGTTCTGATGGAGCGGAGTGTGATCAGGCTGTTACCGACGTCATGAAACAATGAACCTAAAAAAATCTAACGGGTTCTGATTGAACTGAACTAGTTCAGTGAGAACTATTGTCATAATAACAAATTTTGCTGGACAATAAATTGTCTCAGAAGTTATTGTAATAAATGACACTATTTGTCATGTCACCCTACTTAATAGACTGTCTTCCATTGGTATCACTCAGACTCCTCTAAACTGGTTTAAATCATATCTTTCCTGCCGCACTCAGTTCGTTCGGATCAAAACCTTTTCTTCCCAGCCTTCCTCTGTTACATCAGGAGTTCCCCAGGGCTCTGTCTTAGGGCCCCTTCTTTTTATTATTTATCTTCTTCCCCTGGGTAATATTTTTCGTAAATATAACATTGATTTTCACTGTTATGCGGATGACACCCAGCTTTATGTTTCCAGTAAGCCCGCCTCCAACCTTCCACCATCCTCGCTTACTGATTGCTTGACTGAAATTAAATCCTGGTTCTCCTCTAATCTACTTAAGCTTAATAGTGATAAAACGGAGGTCCTTCTCATTGGTACTAAATCTAATCTGGCCAAAATCAAAAACTTTAGTCTTGAAATTGATAACTGTTCTGTTTTCCCCTCCCCTCAGGTAAAGAGTCTGGGTGTTATTCTTGACAGCAGCCTTTCTTTCCAGTCTCATATTAACAATATTACCCGCTCAGCTTATTTTCATCTACGCAACATCAACCGTCTTCGCCCCTCCCTTACTTCCCATTCCGCTGCCATTCTTGTTCACTGTCTTGTGACATCACGCCTGGACTATTGCAACTCCCTTCTGTTTGGTCTCACCCAGAAATCTCTTCATAAGCTTCAACTGGTCCAGAACTCAGCTGCCCGTATCATTACTAAAACCCCATCCATGCACCACATCACTCCTACCTTGCAAAGACTTCATTGGCTGCCTACCAAGTTCCGCATAGAATACAAAATTCTTCTGTATACTTTTAAGGCTCTTTACAATCTTTCCCCACTATATCTTTCCAATCTTATTCATATTGCCACTCCCTCTCGTTCCCTCAGATCATCCTCCTCTATCCATTTGTCTGTCCCCTCTGTCCGTCTTACTACCATGGGGAGCAGAGCTTTCAGTCGCTCTGCCCCCCAACTCTGGAACTCACTACCACCTCATCTTAGAAACATAAATTCATTCCCTAAATTTAAAACCGAACTTAAAACACACCTTTTTAGATCTGCCTTTTCAACATGACACAATTGGTTTGCTTGATTTTTATATAGATTTTTACATAGATTTACATATAGATTTTATATAGATACATTGTTGTGTATTTATTCTACCTACTTTTAATTGCTATATTTTATTGTTTTTGCTATTTTTCGTTCTCTGTACGGTGTCCTTGAGTGCCAGAAAGGCGCCTTTCAAATAAAATGTATTATTATTATTATTATTATTATTAAACAATAATAATAATAATAATTATTATTATTATTATAATAATAGCATAATAATTATAATGCAATAAAAGATTCTCAAGAATCAATAAACTTTCATTTCTAATGAACTTTTAAATACTGGAATAAGACAACATTTTAAATATCCAAAATAAATCAAAAATATTAAAAATAAAAATAAATAAATGAATTATACAGTCTCTGTAATAAAAAAGGAATAGTTGAGATAAAAACACCAAACTCAAGACTTTTGTCATCCAGTTTTTGATTTCCACTAACATCTGTCCTTCCTCTTCCTCCTGACTCAACCTTCATCCAAACCTTCTAACCTGTTTCCTCTTCCTCTTCCTCGTCCTCCAGAAAGCGGGAGTCCATCCGGAATCGCTCGTCCGTCCCAAAGCGAGACTGCAGCTCCATCAGCTGGATGACAAACAAACATCTTGGTTTCAGAACCAGAACCAGGACTTTAACTAGACCAGACTGACGCAGCACTACAGTTCATGATCTCCACATGACAACCAGACCTTCTGTCCAGCTGGACCTTCAAACTCTGGCCTGATGTCAAATCTGCTGCCATCCTCCTCTTCACCACCTTCCTCATCATCTTCACTGTCAGCAAACAGCTGAGGACCCGACGGCTTCAGGCGCTCCTGAAAACAGGCAGAGGTGCTGAAGCTACTGGGATGATTAGAGCTGAGCAAACGCTCTCAGATCCTCACTCACTGCTTTGTGTGGGGCATTCTGATTGGCTGCTGCTGCTCCATCAGCTGTGGCTTCGTCTTCTGATTGGCTGTCCTGGAACAGGGGCTTCTTTGACTCTTTGACAGCTGAAACAACTTCCTGCTTTTCCTCCTCGTCGTCTGAACCGAAGACGATGCGTTTCCCTGTGGCTGGATGCGGAGCCTCCTGATGGAATAATAAAATAGAATTTAAAAAAAAAGATTAACAACCCTGACCATCCTCTTATTGAGGCTGACTTGGGAAAACAGAGTGTCTTCAGTCAGAGGCTTCTTAAAATGTGCTGAAATACAGAATGCTACAAGAGATCTCTCCTGCCAACAGCCAATCACAATCTACAATAACTCTTTGAAGAATTTTAATTAATATGAGTTACAACAACATTTAATTTCCCTTTGGGATCAATAAAGTAAATTTGAATTTGAAACCAGGAAGTAAAGTTTCTTGCGTCTTTATTCAACTGAAAGTTTATAAAAAAGCCCAGTAAGGGGCTTCCGGCCGGAGCACCGTAAAGATGGCTGCTCGGTAGAGAGGCTCCCCAGACGACTGGAGAAATTATTGAATCACTCCCGTTCAGCTGAGTAACATTGCCTTGAGAAAGCATATACACTTATCATGTCCTATGTCCACCCATGTCAGCTGTATGGGATTCCCCTCCGTGCTTACGTCACTGGGTTTTCTGATTGGCTCCCTGTCACATTCAACAGGCTGCGTTCTCGCTCCAGTCAGGGAAAACCCCTCATGACAATATAACATGTTCAGCACGCCCGATTTTAGATCTGAGCGGTCCGACGATCTACGTAATACACCACACACTGCAGGATGATCAGTTACTATTATCACAATCGAGTCGACAATCTTAGAACTCGGAACGTTTGTAAGGGGAAAATCGGGGCAAAAATGTAAAATCGTGCCATGTCAACCCCCTGTACTTCTCATACTTCCATTGTGGTGGAAGCTGGATTGTAGAAAGTTATTGTAACTTGCCTTTCCAAATAAAAGATTAATTAAAGAAAAAAAAAAGCTCAGTAAGTTATTTAGGAGAAGTTACGCGCGCTAAACGTTTTCAAAGTTAGCAAAAATGTTAAAGTATTAAATGAAATCAGTTCCACTTTTAGCGCTTTAGCGGAAGTGTTCAGATCATTAAAACAAATACTGAGGTCTGGAATCAGATTGTTCTAAAGAGCAACGATCTTCTTTCATCCAGGATATTCAGAACAGACTGGACCAGAACCAGAGCTAGCTACCAGTTGGAAAACCAGTAACACCCACCAGGTTGGCCAGAGCTCCCTGGATGAGCTTCTGATGCTCCTCAGCCTCCTTCTGTCTCTGCTGGAGAGCAGCCAGCCTTCTCATGTTGGCCTTCCTCTGCAGCTCCTCTTCCTCCTTGGCTGCCAACGCCACCCGGGGAGGAGCCACTTCCTCCTCTGCCTCTTCTTCCTCCTCTTCCTCACTGGAAGAGGTCTTGCTGCCTGCTGCAGGAGCTGGATGAGGAGCTGCTCCAGCTTCCTGCTCTTCTTCCTCAGAGGAGCTGCTGGATGAAGGCTGATCTTCCACAGATATCATCTTCTCTTCCTCTTCCTCATCTTCTTCACTCCCAGAGGAAGAGTTGGTCTGTGGATCATTGAGAGGTTCTGATGTTTCTCCATGTTTCTGTCTCTCGCTGCCTGCAGCTTCATCCTGCTCATGTTCCCTCTTCCTCCTCAGACACCCGTCAGTTTGAGAAGTTTCCAGCCCGGTTTCCTCTGAGGGCTGCAGAGACGCTGAAGTCACTCCTTCTGCTTTCTTCTTCTTCTTCTTGTGTTCTTTGTCGTCGCTGCTGCTGTCCTCCCCCAGGATGGAGGCGAGGATCTCGTCGGGGGTGATGGCTTCCTTGCGCGCATGTCGCACCGGGAAGCCAGACTCCGGTTTCAGTCCGGATCCGAGGATGCTGGGAACTTTGCCCTCGGCCAGCCTCTGTAAATCAGCCAAGGAGATCCTCAGATGGTTGGAGTTAGCAGAAAACAGGGCTGGAAAATCAAAATCTGAAGACGAGTCTGAAGAGTTTCCCTCCTCCTCTTCATCATCCTCGTCGCTGTGTGAATCTGATGAGTGCTTCATCGCAGGGCGGACGCCAGCTGGGTTCTCTCTCTGCAGAGAGGATGAGTTTTTACTGGAGGAAACATCTCCAGGTGTAGTTTTTCTTTTCATTTGTCTCTTCTTGTCTGAAAACTGCTTGGCTGTCGGTGATGAAGGTTTCTCCTGTGGGGGGGCAGGCGGATTTCTTCTGGAATCAAACAGTTCATCTGTGCCAGCAGAGTCATAGTCTTCCTCATCCTCTGGAATCAAATGGAGAAATCAGGTCAGGTCAAAGGTTATTTTCTACCTTTTGCTGTTTCTACGTTTGCACTTTAAAGAACTTCATCAAAGCCTTCACTGACTCCTGAATTTCAGTGAAGTTTTTTCTACTTTTAAAAATTTCTTCCTAAACCATGAAGGTCCACCAGGTTTTCCCTCCAGGTGTGATTTTGTCAGATTCTTCCTACAAACTCATCTCAAGGTGTCCAAAAGGAAGTGCAGACTCCTCTGAAGTGAACATCAGGCTTCTTCTCTGCTCAGTGAAGTCTGGATTGTAGAACTGGTCCTCCAGAGTAATCCAGCCTCATGAGGTTCTACCAGCTAATATGATTCTGTACTTGGTGTTTCGCAGGGATCAAAGGTCATTCCTTGTAATGACTGGGAAGACATATTGATGACATATTGATTGAAAATCCCCGTTTAAAGAATTTCTGTTACCGTTGGGTCCTGATTTCACCAAGTAGTCGAGTCCCACCACTTCCAGGTTGTCGTCGTCTTCCGCCTCCTGCTGCAGTGCATCATGGGAGCTCTGCTGGGCGGCCGCCAGACTGCGGACTTCCTCGTCCGAATCGACGTCGCTGTCAAGGAACCACCTGTCCTCCTTCTGAGCTGCTCTGCGATTGGTTGGCAGATCAGAGCCGTTGGTGAGCTGATGGACTTCAGTGTTTCTGTCGGCGTTCTGGGCCCGTTCGGATCTAACAGAAGAAGAAAAGAAGAAACATGGATTATAAACCTGTTCTACATGTTTCATTACTGCCTTCATGTAATATCGTTTTAAATATTTGACACTTTTGGCTTTATGTCTCTAAGACAAAATAATTTATTCGAGTTCATCAAAACCACAACTTTCAGGTTCCAGCTCATATTCACATCAACAAAAGTGATGACAGAATTTAACCAGTAGTTAACTGGAGCTGATTAAGAACCTCTCAAGATTATTTAGTCTCTATATATGGGTTTAGCCTGCAAATTTTAAACTCAAGTCTCTGCCTCTGCTGCCTCCATAGGGGCAGGTTTAAAATGTTATCTGGGCTGTTTAGCAGCAGTTATCTGGTTGACCCTGCATATCTAATTTATGGAGCTCATTAAATCAGCTTTAAGGAGCCTCTACAGAACCGTCTCAGTCTCCGACTGCAGCAAACATGACAGGTTGCAGGAAACCAGAAGAGCCAGGGAGGCTCCAATGGAGAACTAATCAGTTTGGGGCAAAGTTGAGAAGAACCAAAACAAACTAAGTTTTTAAACATCTGAGGGAACCAAAGTAGGACACAGGGTTTCTGTATACGAACAGAACAAACAAGGCAAACTGAGGCCAGAGATCCATCAATCTATCTGTTATCAGAACCGGGCCCGACGACAGACCATAAAAACATTCTCCTACAACTATGCTGTGTAAAAAAATTCAACGGTTCATGAGATGTTGTCACATCAACATAGTGCTAATTTTGTCCGTAGCTGTTTTGTGTAAGAACACTTCCTTGGGAACAGATGAGAACATTTTAAAAAGTTACCGGCTCCTGCTGAAAGCATTAAGGGAGTCGCCGGGATCTGTGCGACTCTTCTTGGGTTTGATTGGCTCGTATGGGGGGAACTCCCCCCTCCTCCTCTTGCTGATGTCATCATCCCCTCCCTCCACCTGCCAGGTGAGCTGGGTGACTGACAGAGTCTCATCTGGATCGGTCCGGTCCAGTCTGCGGATGTTGTGGCAGTACTTTGATGGGTCGTACTTCACTGTTCGAGCTTTGCTGCCTTTCTGACACCTGAGCTGCAGCACAGGAAGGACTCGACCGAATTTACTGACCACCCAGTCCTGAAAGCAGAGAACAGAGTCAACATCTCCACCTACACACACAAACCTGCGTTTCATAGAAACCAACAGATGAAACCAGCAAACATGTCCGTATGGAGCTCGGATTAAAACATCTGATTCTGTCTTGAGCAAAAAGTAAAGTGTGAGAAAAATAAGTCAGAGAATAATAAGCATTACATTAAAAACACATTTAGCAACAAAAACTGAGTTGTTGCTGCAGTGGGTCTGGAGGAAGAGGAGCACTGATCATTGGATGATGAAGATCTTGGTAAAACATTTCAATCAGGGCTGAAATCAGTGCAGTTTATTCTACAGTCTTTATTACAGGCTTTGTTTTGATCTGAGCAGAGAAAAATAAAACCTGTTATTCAGGGAGTTTTTTAGCAGCTCAAATGTTGAATTTTAGACACTGGAACAAAACACACCTTGATTATGGGTGAGGCAGCAAATTTGACAGGTTTAAGCTCCGCCCCCAAACCTGTTCTACCTCAACTAAAGCAGGAAACAGTTTGTGATCATTGATTCCTGCAGAGAGTCTCCCAGACGATCAGATTCACCTTCAGACCAAACTAGCAGCTTCCTCTGAGTGAATCCAGCTGCAGGAGAGAAACGTGGAAACCCCCAACTCTGCTGCTTCAAGCTGCTCACACTGAAGGTGAGTTGGACCAAGAACACTCAGGGAAGTTAGTAGAGGAGGGAGGGGAGCCGTGACTGACTGGACTTTCTGTATTTTCAGCTTCACTCAGAGACAAAATGGCTTCCATGTCTGAGGAGGATTTCTGCTGTCCAGTCTGTAGGGACGTCTTTAAGAATCCGGTTGTTCTGTCATGTACCCACAGCTTCTGTGAGGAATGTCTGAAGAACTGGTGGAGAGAGAAACCATCAAGACAGTGTCCAGTTTGTAAGAGGAGATCTTCTAAGGCTGATCCGCCTTTAAATCTGGTTCTAAGGAACCTGTGTGAGACTTTCTTACAGCAGAGAGACCAGAGAGTTTCAGAGGATCTCTGCAGTCTGCATTCTGAGAAACTCAAACTCTTCTGTCTGAACCATCTAAAACCAATTTGCTCCATCTGCAGAGATTCAGAAAAACACACCAACCACAGATTCAGACCCATCGATGAAGCTGCTCAGCAACACAAGAAGAAACTTCAGGAAACTCTGGAGCCTTTAAAGAAGAAACTGGAGCTGAAGAAGAAAGTTAAAGAGGAGTTTTATTGGACAACAGAACACCTGAAGGTCCAGGCCCGACACACAGAGAGGCAGATTGTTGAGCAGTTTAAGAAGCTTCATCAGTTTCTAGTAGAGGAAGAGGAGGCCAGGCTGGCTGCACTGAGGGAGGAAGAGGAGCAGAAGAGAGGGATGATGAATGAGAAGATGGAGGCTCTGAGCAGAGAGATAGCAGCTCTTTCAGACACAGTCAGAGCCGCAGAGGAGGAGCTGAGAGCTGCAGACGTCTCATTCCTGCACAACTACAAGGCTGCAGTGGAAAGAGTCCAGCGCTGCCCCCTGCTGGAGGATCCGCAGCTGCCCTCAGGAGCTCTGATAGACCAGGCCAAACATCTGGGCAACCTGGCCTTCAACATCTGGAGCAACATGAAGGACATGGTGACCTACACTCCTCTGGTTCTGGACCCAAACACTGCTGGGTCAAAGGTCATCCTGTCTGAAGATCTGACCAGATTTACTAGAGAAGAGAAACAGCAGCTTCCTGATAATCCAGAGAGGTTTGATGAATGGGAGTCTGTTCTGAGCTCTGAGGGTTTTAACTCAGGGAACCACAGCTGGGATGTTGAAGTTGGAGACAGTGAAGGCTGGGTGCTTGGTGTGATACCAGAGTCTGTCCAGAGAAAGGGAGAGATAGAGTCTGGATGGTTGGCTATATGGTTATATAAAGGTAAATATAAAGCAGAGTTTCCACCAGCTCCAGTCACGTTTCTCTCAGTCCAGAAGAAAGTCCAGAGGATCAGAGTGAATCTGGACTGGGACGGAGGAAAGCTGTCGTTCTATGATCTGAATACTAACACACACATACACACCTTCACACACACCTTCACTGACAAGATGTTTCCATTGTTCAACACTTGGAATAAAGTAAAAATCCTCCCTATGAAGATCTCAGTGATCAAACAGCAGCTCTGATGTTCTCAGCATGAAGAACAAATGAAACTTTATTGATCAGATTGAAACTCTGTGATTTAAGCAGGAAACTGAAGATGATCTGATCTGATGATCTGCTTGTTTTCAACTCAGCTTAATAATCCTTCCAGATGCTACATGTAGCACTACTTAATGTAGTTAAGGGACTAGATGGCATATAACACCAGAAGACTAGGTTCATCTACTGGAGCGGTTGTCAGTAATCAATAAAACAATACAAAAGAATAACTGCTTTCAATATTATGTATTTTAAAGGAAAAAATATTAAATGAACACCACAAGACACAAACATACATGGAAACTGTTGGATAAATTGTATTTTTAGTAATTATCAAATATTCGTTGTATCATGTAGCCTTGTAGTTACATTTAGATAATGTTTAATTATATGCTTTTTCTCTTTTTCTTTTATTTTAAGTAATGTTTCTGTGTGTTAAATAACTTTGATTCCTTCCTGTGACTTCCTTGAGAAAGCCAGCAGTGAAGCGGAGACAACTCTTCTAGCAGAGTTTATTGCCCAGCAATAAACTCTGCTCTCCTGTGTGATATACAACTTGTTTTACTCAACGCCGGCCGTGTCTGGTACTCGACTGGAGAAGGATTTAGAGTGTAGATAACATGTGTCTAAATAGTGAATGTCATTAGCGCTGCAACTAGTGATGAATTGTTTTCCCCCTCCCTTTGAGAAGTTGCAAAGCGCCCAATGTACGAGGGTTTCTGAAAGTAATAAAAAGAGAGGAGCGGTCAGATGTGTTTCAGAGCATTTGGAGATTTGTAACTGAAAGCACATCTCTGTCTGCTCTCCTCGCGAGAAACAAAGAATCTAACTCTTGTCTTTCCTGTGTTTGTTTAAATTGTCTAATAGGTATTTAGACCTGACAGAAACCAAAAAAAATAAATAAATAAATACAATATATATACACAGTACTGCAGTAGATCTTCTATATAGATGTGCACAAAGAGTCCTAACTTTCTCCGCTGCTCTGACCGACACACATTTAAAAGTCCATGTTTTAATTGTCCAGTTATTTGAGATGAAAAAATGTCCAAGCGCAATTTGTTTCCACCAGAGAAGGGATCAATAATGGATTGTGTGTCTATGTAGTGAGATGGAGGGGAAAATGTTATGGACCATGAGACTCCTACCAGACCAGTATGGAGTAAATTTCAGGTTCTCCTGGCTTCAGCCAGTTGTCAGAAGCTCGCCATCCTTTAACCCTAAAAAGGATCACCTGGTCAATTCCATATATAGTTCAGTGCATGACAACTTCATGGCTCCAAGCTCACTGGACGTTCAGATCTGTGGCTCCTTTGTCTCCAGCTCTCCCCCTCACACCTGACTGGGAAAGCTGGAGCAGGCCTAATTAAACACTCAAGATGCAGTGATTGGCTGAATGCACTGTGTGACTGACTGTCACTCTAACCAATGGAGCACCAAAGGCGGGATTAAGGGCAGTTTTTACCCTGGGTTACATACAAACTAAATGCGCCATGAAGTGAATGATGTGGACTTTAGTTTGGTTCTGACAGCCGATCCAGGTGTGTGGATCCTGAACAGGTACCAGGTGAGGTTAGTGGAGACATGAGGACACTGTACAGCTCTGCTGATGAAACAAACTGAGATCCAAACATCCAGACTGATGAACAGAGGAAAACTCTGAGAGGTTTTCATATTTAGATGAGGAACATCTCGGCAGATTTATCAGGAACAGGAAGAAGCTGACAAACCAACCTTACATCCTGGTACTTCGGATCCCGGCACCGCAGCCTTCATGGTGAAGTTTTGGACTCCAGCTTTGCTCCATGTATCCAGAAGTTTGTGCTTCTTTTCTCCATTTGCAGATCTTTGAAGATGATGTTCTGCTGCCTCCTGACGCTCCTGAGCCAACCTGCAGCACATTTATTAACTTAATAATGCTGTTTTCTTGCTCTCCCTCTGCATTATGGGTAACTTCTGGTACTCCAGCTTCCTCCCACTATCCAGAAATACAACTGTTGTGTTAACTGGTCTCTAAATTGTCCCAGGAAGTGAGTGTATTCATGGCTGTTTGATGGTGGATTTTGAATCTCAACCAATGACGGCTGGAGACCAGCAGGTCAGCTGCAGCTGGTAAACAGAACATTATCTCAAAAACACTGAAATCAAACATTATAAAATATATTTAAGGGTTTAATCACATGGCATCTTTTTCTCTCTGGTAATTAAAGCATCAGATTCTTGTTCATCAAAACTGATTCTGTTAAAATAACCGAGATTTTAAACAATTTGATTTATGTTTGTAAGAAAATACTAACTATTTCCTAAAATACTGAGAGCTTTTCATAAACTTATACAATATTTTAAAAGGTAAAATGTTAATTTTATTGTTATCAAAGTTGAGGCAGAGTATTTATTTAAAACAAACTAACAGTCTGATGTATTGTAGTGTTCATTTCTGTATGAGGAAAGAAATAAATTAAGGAGAACAAGTTGTGATAAACTGTTTGTTTTTACTGACTGCTGATTAAAGTTTCACTGAGAAAATTGAAAGGAAAATTGATGCATCATAGCCTTGATTTAATAATGTCTTGTCCATGTTTATCTTTTATATAAAATATATTTATACGTAGAGTTTCTTTTCTTTTAAAAATTTCCATTGAAAGTCTCTGATGTTCTCGTTCTAACAACCGATGAATTTGTTTTTGTTTTTGGACAATGTACAAACACTATTAAAAGATGCTTTGGACCAGATTGAGTTTAAGGTAGTTTCCATCAATAGTCCCTAAGCAGGTGAGTTAATAACAGGTTAATATAAAACCTGCATTGAAAGTTGCATATGCTCTATATAATCACTATACAGTCATAAAATTACAATATAAACAGTACCAGGTGCCATTTTTACTTAACTGACCACTGATGATAATCAGCCAACTTATCCTTAAATCAGCTCTGATTGGTGATAAATTTCTGAACTATTGAAGCATTGATTTTTTTTTTATTTTACTGATTTATTCAAAATGAATTTGTAGATCAGAAATTAGAGAACTGAAAATCTGTTTCAGCTGGTAAAATCCTGATCAGTGCATCTCTACGTCAGACAAAAAAAACAAATTAAATCCATAAATCCAGCAGCTTTTAAAATATTTTCATTTGTAAATAAGCCACTGACATAAATCTCTCTCTGCTTCCTGAATTTTATAACCAGATCTTCTGTATAAAATGAAATTTTCCTCCCCAGGATGTGAAGTTCAGTAATAAAATGAACCTTTGGAGGAAGCTCTCCTTGGCTGCTTCAATCTGCAGAGTTCCTCCTTTCCATTTGGATTTATTAAGAACTGTCATACCTGCAGAGAAAACACGAAGACGTAAAATGACCTGAACTCTGATGTCATATAAATCTAAGATAGTAAACAGAAAAACTGGGAGATGGAGAAAATTTCACCTCCTCTGAATCTGTTCTAATTAGTTTCAGCACTGATTCATTTCATTAAGAACTTCCTACATCATTGCCATCAACAAGATACCCTTTATTTTAGATACAAATCTATAATCCGACTGTTCTAAAGATCATAAATAAATATTACATGTCTGACAATATCTCACTTTCATCAGATCACAGGACAGAGTGATTTTATCTTACAGAGAAAGTTTCCTGCAGATGCTTTAAGGTGGGAATGTTGACTATAGAAGTTTCTTTACTTACATTTCTTCAGGTCTGGTTCAGAAATGTTGATGTTGATGTAGGCGAATGTTTTGTAAGGAACATCTGCAGGAAAAAAATAAGAAAATAACATCAGGACATCTGATGAAGCCGTGGCAGGAAAAATGGAGGATGTTCTCTAAGAAGAATCCTGATTTTAACCAGAAACCTTTAGAGTCATTCATTTCCTGGTTTGATTGGAAAATATTGCAGAATCTTTAAGGATTCAACAGAAATAAATATTCAAAGACAAATTATATCCATTAATTTGATTAAAAGACTTCTCAGTTTTCAATGCAGTTTTGATGTGAAATTAAAATAAATGAAGTAACAAAACTGTTTATATTGAGAAGTATCTAAATTAGGTAACATTTAAACATAAAGATGATTTATGATGTTGGTTTCAGAAGTTTTGTTTATAAACTGTTGTTAAGTTTAAACTTTGTTAAATAGTCATCTGGGTGCCATCATGCGAGAAAAAAACAACTATAAATGCACAAAATATCAGCGTTAACATTGCTGTTAGTTATTTCTTTTACATATTTGATTCAGCCCAATAAGTAAAATTGGGCCAATATTAACAACTGATATTTATTTCCACCTTGTTCTTGTTTGTGTTTGGTCATGTGACAGTCATAATCGTGCAGTGCAGAATTGTAGGGTGTTTAAACATACTTTCTTACGCCCACATTTCTTAATTATGCTTTTTATTTTTCTTATTTAAATAAGATCTTTATCTTAAAGGCCATGTTTTCATTAACTGCCTCATTCAGCGAGAGTCTTACTGATTCTCATTTGTTATACATGACAGCTATGATTTTGAATGATAACTTCCAGTTGGTGGTTATGATATTAAAACACATTAACTTATTTTACAACTCTCAGACCATCAGGAGCATTCTCACCCTCCTCATCCCTCCGGGTCCGCAGCTCTACATCCAGAACCTCTCCGAACTTTCCAAACCGGTCCTTCAAATCCTTCTGGGTGACCGTGTGGTTCAACCCGCCGACGTAAAGCCGCCGCATTGTGCCGAATCCACAAAACCAGTCACTTCAAGAACAGCAAACACCAGCAGCCTGTAGAAAAACGCAGTCATCCAGACTGATGTGTGAGGAGCAGCATCAGTTATTTCAGCAACAAACCTTAAAGGAGACAAAGATGTTAGAAAATGGAGCAGCTTCTTATGTGAACAAACATTTCTGTTTCTATAGTCAAAAGGTATTTAGAATTTAATCATTTTTCTAATGAAATTCCTAATGTTTACTTCACATGTATTCAGCCTGTGCTTCGCCCTTTCGAGTCCGACTGACATTTACTTCCGGTAGTTTATCTGAAAACGTTCCGCGTACATTGTACTTTATATTAATGTAAAATACACAATGCCAGCATTTAAAAGATTAAAAGAAAGATTTAGAATAAAACACATTTTAATTAAAAAATATAATACATATGCAAAATTATATTCCTCCTGGCGAAAAAGACAAATTTTCGGGTTTTCTCGAGATATCTCCTGTGTCCCATCTACTGTGTAGAGGAAGAGGGGATGTTTCACATTTTTGCTCCCGAGTAAATCTTATTTTTACAGTTTATTACCAATATTAACGCATTATTTTATGACATTTAGATTGAGTTTACTTATATTTGTGGTTTTTGTACCAACAGAAGCACCCAGTAAGGTCAAAAGGACTCGACAGCAACACCGTCTCACCCTCTAATTTCAGACCGAGGTGGTACAGTCCAGAGAGCGGGAGGCTGCAAACAGCTAGCTCCACAGATCAGCTGGGACACGCAGACCAGGTAAATAAAAAGCTTTAAATTAGCCTTCTAATGGTTGGCAACAACTTTAATGTGGCCGAATTTATACGGCCACTGAATTGTCTGGTTACGTATAAGTTGAATTTTATTGTGTTTCTTAATAAATAAATACGGTAAATGGTAGTTTTTGTTGGTTATTTTTCTGAACATAACAGTTCTTAAGCTTTTTGAACAGAAATGGGTTGAGCAACAAACTTTGCGTAATAAAAATAACATTAGAAAAACAAGGTTGGTGTAGAACTAAGGTTTTACTTCCACATAAATTGTAAGTCTGTCTGCTGTGTTGTTGATTCAAAGATATAAGCTTAATAGATTAGCCAGACATTGTTCTCCAGTTATAGTGGAGGACAGTTACTTCATACTAACATCACTCAAGTATAAGTGAAACGTAAAGCGCAGCAAAACTAATCCTAGAAGTAAAACGAGCTCAAAAACTTCCATTTGTATAATTTAGCTTTTTCTTTTTCCTCTTTCTCTTTCTACCAAAAACTGAATGTTAAAGTCTTTAATCTGGTGCTTTGGTCTCAACTAGCCCTTTTTAAGTGAAAGTTTTGTTTATAGAAATGTCATAGTGCATTTTATTTGTTGTTTCTGTTGTTTTGTTTATTTATTTTGGATATTTGAAATGTCTTCCATGTCCATTGTTAAATGCTCGTTAGAATTGAAAGTTTATTGATCTTTGAGAATGTATTAAATTACTTGAAAATGTTTTCAAAGCAACAATATTATTGATTATTGCAATAACTTCTGGGACAATTTATCGTCCAGCAAAATTAGTTATTGTGACAGGCCTACGTCTGAGTGTTGTTGCTGTTTCTCCAGGAAGAAGAGGAAGATGAGTGAGGAGAATGCAAAGGAGGTGAAGCAGCTGGAGGCTGAGGTGAAGCTGCTGCAGGCAGAGATCAGAGCTCTGCAGCAGCAGCGACAGGACAGCTGGGAAAACGTCTCCTTCCAGTTCAGGGGACAGATGCAGGACGCTCTGTGAGTTTATCTCCTTTTATTACCATCAGGTTCCATGTTTGAGTACCAGAGAGAAATGATGGGATGTTTGACTGTCTCTGCAGAGCGTTTGTCTGTGGACGGACGCAGGACCTGGAGGAGACGGTGGTGTCCAGGCTGAAGGAGGAGGTGGAGGAGCTGGAGAAGGACTTGAAGCTCCAGACTCAGATGAATGGCATCAGCCTGAACAGCTGCATCACAAAGACCCTGCCGAGCCGTAAGGAAGAGAATCTGCTGGACATTTCCAACACTAGACGTCTAGCTGCGTTTCCATTGACCATCAAATTGCACAAATTGATATTGACATGGCTGAATGATGTATTTATCTTCTCTAACTGTTTACATCTATCACTCCAATCATTTTTTTTACTTATCTCTATGAACAAGCTGATTCACATGTGATTTTAATTTTATTTATTTTTTAATGCAGTTGCGAAATTGTGTTGTTTTGACATCAGGAGAGTAGAGACAAAGATTTGCAAACATTTGTAATGGAAACACAGCTTCTGTTAGCCATTTGCTCAACATGTTGTTTATCTGTTAGACTCATCTGTGTTATTTAAAACCAGTTACTCTGACCTTCTTACTGGGCTTTTAAACTGCACCAAGTTTCCTCATTAGTCAGATGCCCAGTTTCTCTTTCAGAATAAAAGTCTGGTGTTATTTGTTTCTGTGTGTGTGCCAGGCGGTCCGGAGGTGGTCCAACAGGTCTGTCTGTCAGGTCGCAGCTCTGAGCTGGTCTTCCAGGTAGAGTTCCAGCTTTCTGAGCTCAAGGTGAGTCTTTTTATTCTCTTGATGTTATGGTCGTTTTACTGATTTTGGCTCTGGGACCAGCAGCTGTTCTCAGCCTCTTTGTTGTTTAATTTTCTTGTGTCTGTTTGTTGTTTCTCTGGCTGTATTTAGGTTAGAAGGAGGAGATGGGATTTTGCTTTCTATCCTTGTTAGCTCCAGATCAGTGTCAGATGATGGATAGAGGAGATCTTAGAGAGAAATATTAGAAAATAGTTCAGGGTTTAGCCAGCAGTGGGTGACAGAGAGCCATAATTAGATTAGTGATTTCAGCTGCTCCTGAAACCTCAGGAATGATGCTCATCACTTGTACTTAAGTCATTAAATTAATTATTCGCATGATAAATTAAAAAAAACTCAATAACCACTGGTTATGGATTCAGTCATCTGCCCCTAAATATGGAAAAAAGTCCCCAAACAAGAAACAAGCTTTTGGAAAAGATGGAAAAGAAAATTTTTCAGGATATAAGCATTTCACATCTGTTGTTATCGATAACTATTAATTCGTTTTTTTGTTTTAAATATCTGAAATACTGGCAAACTCGGAGCATGACCTTTTCTGTTTTATCCAGTTTTCACTCCATGCCATAGTTTTTTATTTTTAAGCAGTTATGAGGCACGATGGTGAAACCTGAAACTGCTTCTGCACAAGTTTTTCAGCAAGTTGTTGCTAGGTAACCAAAGAATGAGTTGCTAGGTAACCAAAGAGTGAGCGAGAAAGTTGATGCCACCAACTGTATTTAGCTGGTTGTTAGAGGTTTAGTGACTAAAGCTTACATCTCCCAGAATGCTGTGTTTCTGGATTCTACATATTTAATGTATTATCTATTGATGTTGAGCATGTGTATATGATGGTATATATTGTTATTGATATGTTGTCCATCCCTAGATGGAGATAAAGTTCTGAATTTGTTCATGCTGTCATTCTGCCTCCTCCTGTGTCTTCTGAATGTGTCTTTTTCTGCATTTGTCCTCTCTCTGTGGAGTGACATATCTGCATTCAGTCCTGCATGCCTTAGTCTAAATATCTATTTTGCATCATGTATACCATACATTGGATACTTTCTATATGTGTGAACTGAAACTGTTTGAATCATAGAACAGTTTCACAGAAATCATTTTTCTAATTTAGGAAAGTCAAAGTAAATTTCTAATTTGTGCAAACAGGATTGAAGCTGGATCTGTTAGCTAACTGGAGCAGATGCTGGACTGTTTTAACTGATGGATGTAATGTCTGCAGGATGGATCGAGAACAGAGCGGAGAATCAGAGATCTGAACCTGGTGCTGGACTCCAGCGACCTGCAGAGCCTCAGCAGCTTCCTGTCCAGGTACCGACCTTCAGTCATAACTAATGGGGGATAATCTGAGAGGGAATGAGGAGTAACCAGGTGGAAGGGTTTGAAAACATTAACCAGGAGGAAAAATACATTATTTCAGCTGTCATAATCCTCTAAAATGAATCTCTGATTTTTACTGAGGAAACTTTAAAGTTAAGATAACATGATACAAATGTATCATTTTGAAACCGAAGCGCTCCATCTCAGACTCTACAGGCCTCAGTTAGCAGGTTAAAGTCAAAGATCATGACCATGAACCAGTTTGGCTGCTTGGGAGGGTTGAAGGGGGGGGGAGCTTTTTTTTTTCTAGAAACAACATGGCTGCCGGACTGAGGTCAGCAGGACTGCATGTGGAAGAAGGACGAGACTTATGGGGCAAAGTCCTGTGGACAAGTGAGACCAGAGTGGAGATGTTGGACTGTGATGGACAGAACCGCGATGGAAGAGACCAAACACCACATACCAACTGTTGAACACGATGGGGGAAAGATGATGAAGTGGGCTTCTGCTGTAATTGACTGCAGCCAAAGTATTCTAGAGTCCAATGTGAGTCCTTCTGACCCACATCCGAAGCTTGGTCCAAACTGGGTCTTCAACAGAACCAGGGTCTCAAACTGAGTAGCAGATCAATGACAGAAGGGCTGAAAAAGAATCGAGGTATTTCAGTGGCCTAGTCAAAGTCCAGACCTCATCCTGATGGAAAGGCTGAGGTGGGACCAGGACCCTATTATCAGTGTGTCAGTCTAACACCTAGTGCTGAGAGGTTCTGGTCCGTTCTTCATTCTGCTGCAGAGCGTCTGCTCTGCTCTGATTGGCTCTGAGTCTGAGGCCAAACCACATCTGGATCGGATGACCCAGACTGCAGAACCTGGCAACCAGCACATGGAAAAATTCTGAAGACAATGATTCAGCTGCTGCTGCTCCGTCAGGACCTCGCTTTATGAGTGAGTGTGTGTGTG